>NW_021319952.1:34893-48802 GCF_001605985.2 Dendrobium catenatum | reverse complement strand
ATTTTAATTTAATTTAATAATTATTTTCAAATATCTATTACTTTAAATTATCTTTAAATTACTTTTAATTATTTTAAACTTCATTAATTCATATCTAATTCATTTTAAATCAAATTTTTATGTATAATACCTCTAAATTTTCAAAAAAAAATATAAATTTTAATTTAAAAATATTTTAGCTACCAAAATGTATTTTTTCAACTATTTTATTACTTGATTATTTAAATAATAATTAAATAATTAATATCTTAATTATTTTAAAAATTAAAAATTATTTTCAAATCCCTTTTGAATTCCCTTTTGGGTGGCCAGTTGATCTCCCATAAATATGAACATGAAACTATTATTTAATTATCATATTAATATAGAGCAGCTTTTTATTAAGAGGTTTATTAGTGTTGAGCACTCAGTCACAGTTGAAGTGTTAGTTATTGCTAAACAACATCCTCGAGAAACTCTTTCAGATTATATAGTTAGATGAAGGAACCTTAGCCTGCAGTGTGAGCCCTAGTTACTGGAGTAACATGTGGTAGAGATCCTGTTAAAGAACATAGATGTTCCATAGCACCCTACTTAAAGTGTTTCAGTATTAAAACTTTCCATAAGTTATTGATGAAGGTTATTAATTTATAGGATAATATACCTAATATAATCCCTTAAAAGTTTGAGAGTCAACCTTCGCATAGACTTCAACAGTATGAGTCTTCAGAGGCACCTCCTCCTAAGAGAGGGAAAGAGGCCCGCTGTCAATTCAGCACTTCTATAGCAAGCTTACTCATCAGGTTAGGCAGCAGTACAGCCCATACCCTCCCGTAGGACTCCAGAGAGTCAGCAGTACCGATAGGAGAAGCTTAATAAGGAATATCCATTCAAAAGAGAAAGTGTGAAAAAGATTTTTAAATTCCTTATTAAGAAAAACATCTTAACATTCCCGAATAACAATTAAGTGGAGGAGGATGGAGATATAGACTACCTACTCTATTATCCCTTTCACAGATATATCGGGCATGTTTCAGAGGACTGCTATGTTTTCAAGGACAATATTCAGAGGCTCATGTCCAGTATGAAGATACATTTATAGGACAGTGACTTAGTGCAGCTCCAGGGCAAGAATACTCAGACAGTTCAGATGATTTTTGGTTCCAACCACATTGACAATCAGGGAAGTAGTAGCAGGTCACCTAAAGGTACTGAGGGAGAGTGGCATCTAACACTCTCTCAGAGGACAAAGAAGATAATCAATTGAGCAATTCAGAGTTCAAAGGCAGTTGAGAGTAGGCCTTCCCAAGCCGAGTTGATAGTTTTAGCCGCAATTACTATGCCAATACCTTTTTTCTCCTTCTTCTTCTTCTGTTATAGTGCCTATTGAGCACATTTCTTATTCTTTTACATGTACTAAAAAAATGTATGAGAAATAAAAGCTTGTTATAACTTTAGTAGGGAGGACGGGGTTCCTTCTAGAACTTACGATGAATGACTTCTTCCTCCTTTTGATTGATGATGAAAAAATAAAAGAAGGTGATTCTCACTACTTTTAGTTTCCTTCTTTTACTTCTACTTCTTCTAGCACTCATAATTTTCATATTTTACATACTTCTTGTAATTTAAATGATCATGTATGTGAAGTTGAGTCTGAGTATGGAGATGAACTAGTCATTACCATTCAATAAGGTGGTTGTTACAAGGATTTATAAGATGAATCCAAGATCCCACTCCAAGCATTCTCCTTAGAGCCAACACAAGCCACCAAAACTAGACCAAGTGAATCTCTTGTTGAGGATGACTCAATACAGGAAGTTCATTTGTGTTCAGGGAAGGTCTTGTTGATTTCGTATAGGCTGTTAAACCTAAGCAATTGTCCTAAGGCTAACCAAGAGGGGGTGAATTGGTAATTAAAAATTCTCTTGTATTTTTTATACAAAATTGATTTAATAAGATTCCTAATTTGATTATCTTTTCAAAATGAGCTTTTCAACCACAATAACAAAATTATAGAAAATAAAAATATGGTAAATAAAAAGACACAAAGATTTATAGTGGTTCGGTCAAACACGACCTACATCCAATCCTTGAAGACTCCCTCTTTAGGTATTGCACTATTACCAAAGTGAATCTCCTTTTTCTCCCATAATAAGGAAGAGAAGCCTTTATAATTCCTCTCTGTCACCAATCCCCAGTGCGGCAGAGAACCGTCATCCTTTCACACCCTCCAAGTATCGACAGAGAATCATCAACTGTTTACACTCTCCATGTATCAGCAAAGAACTGTCATCCTTTCACACCCTCCAAGTTTCGATAGAGAATCGTTGTCAGTTCACACTCTCCAAGTGTTGGCAGAGAACTGTCGTCTATTCACACTCTCTAAGTGTTGGAAGAGAACTATTATCCTTTCACACCCTTGAAGTATCGGTAGAGAACCAAATTTTCTTTAAAGATCTTCTCTCAAGCACTCTCCCACAATTATAATAGCCAAAAAAATAAAAGAGATTCTTACCTTTGAGTAACCTTGTGAAACCTTCACACTTCACTTACAAGAACTCTCTCCCAAACACTCTCCCATAATCACTCTTTCACTTGCTCTTTAAAAATCATGAAGAATAACCTTTTTCACAGTTGACCCTTAATTTGTTAAACCCTTGGGTCCAAGGATTGACTTGGTCAATTTGACCAAGCCATGTCCCAAGACCCCTCCCATTCAATTCAATGTGTCGAACCAAGTCTATTAAGCCTTAGCCTAGGCCCTGGGTCAACCTAGTTAATTAGGTCAGCCTGTATTGACCCAAATTGACCTAAACCCCTCTATTTGGCTGCAAATCAACTTCAGAATTTCCATGGCTCAGTTTCCAACTACACTTGACTCAGTAGGTTAGACCCAACCTATTGGGCCCAAACCCCTACCCTGGGTCAACCTAGTTGTCCAGGTCATCCAAGGTTGACCCATTTAACCCTTTTGAGTCCAAATCAAGTTCAAATTTATTCAAACCCTTTTTTATCTCAAACCCCCATCCTCCTTGACCTAATTGATTAGGTTGACCAAGTCAAACCTTGACTTGGTCAAACCATGCTATAATTAGGTCAATTTAATCATTTTAAGTCAAATTAAGTCCTTTAATCTATTCAAAACCTTTCCTTTTGGCTTCCTCATTCAAATCCCATGCTAATCAAGCCAAAATATCTCCTAATTGATATTAGAATAGATCTAGGCCGTTCATCCCTAGACTTGGCCTATAAATACCCTATTTAGGGTTCCAAGGAAGGGACTTTTTCTCTTACTCTCTTTCCAAGCACCCACAGCCCCTAAGATTTGGTTTGAGATCTCTCCACATCCTTCCCCACTTTTCCCAAGTTAAACTCATCGTTAACATCCCGTCAACAAGAGATCTCCAACAAACAGAAGCCATAAACCTTCCAAGGCATTTCATGCTCGATCCATATGCTAGGAGCTTGAGGAGTCTTCTACAACTTTATTTATGGATAATCAACAAGCTCAGCCATCCATTAAGTGGGTTAATCCATCCATAAACTGAGGAATAAGAACTAAACCTAATTTAAGACACTTAGATCAATTTAGCTTTGCACACAGTGCATTTCAAAACTCTAAAAACCACCCCTATTAATGCTCTTCATACATAGATTATGTGTTTCAAATTGTATTGGGTTTGATTGATCTGATCGATCAAATGAGGTGAAAAACATTTTTAAGCCTCGGTTTTGCCCTAGGATTTTATGTACGAAATCTCTATCATTGATCGCTCGATCAACGGCAAAGATCTCATCGGTCTATGGTCTCTTTAGAACCGCAAAAATGACCACGCAGTTATGCTCTCAAACCATCATAATAAGGACCGTCCATCTCATACATCAGGAGATTGGACAGTCCGCGCTCGCATCTGATGTGGTTAAGTCGCGGATGTGGAATTCAATACCGTAATAATCATTACCAATGATTGTGCAGTGGCGTAATCATTAGAAATGATTGCCCGCAACCTGTAGAACCAATTTGAGGCCGAAGTGTGACTCGCCACCGCCATTTTTTATTTAAAATTAATTTTAGATTAATTTAAATCCATTTTATAATTTAAAAATTTTAAAAAAATCATTAAAATTCATTTATAATCCTAAAAATACATATAATATACCAAATCTATCGTATTGTCATTCTCTTTAATTTTAAAATAGTTTTAATTAAAAATATTAAGTATATTTTAAATTATTTTCTTTAGCTATTACATATTTATTATTTTTAAATTAATAATTAATCATAATTTACAAAATATTTTATAAAATTTAAAATTCTATTTTAAAATATACTTTTGTTTAATCTATTTTAAAATTTTAGAAGCTTTAAGACATATCTTAATTTAATTTAATGATTACTTCTTTTAATACTTTAAAACTTTAAAAATTCATAACTATTTTATTTTAAATCAGATTTTCAAGTATAATCCCTCGTATTTTTTAGAAGACTATGTATTTTCATTTAAAAATATTTTGAGTAATAAATAATGTATTTTTCTGAATTATTTACCTATTATTTATAATTTTTATCTTTTAACTATTGTTATAATTAATAATATGTTAATTATTCTCAAATTATAAATTAATTTCAATTATTTTCAAAGCCTCACTTGGGTGGCTAGTAAATCTCTCACTCATATAATCATGAAATTATTTTTAATTATGTTATTTTTAAACTTATATGTTTATTTATTTATTTTATATGTATTTTAAAATTATTTTTAAACCACATATATATTAAATTATTAATAGTGGGAGATTCATTACATGAAATTTTAAACATTGATTGTACACATGAATAGCAATCATGGGGAGGTTAATTTGTGGGTGGTTAAGTCCCAATCATTTACTAATAGCTTTGATAAGCATGCTTAATTACCTTTTTATCATATTTTGTATGCGTAGGATGCACGAGCACTTAAATTAGGCCCTCCTAGCTCCTAGGAATTGGTGTATTTTATTTTCCTACATTCCCTTGCATGTTTCCTTAAGGGTTAGTCCAAAACTCAATTTTAAACTCCTTTAACATAGTGACACCATAAGGATAATAATTAAGGACTCGTCTAGCGAACTAAGAAAATTCTATGAGCTAGGATAGATTCCCAAATAACTTAAAACATTCAACATTTATAATTTGTGACATCCTAAATCTCCCAAAATTTTCTAAGATTTTTTTAGGACTCTTTAGATCTATTAATTAATAAACCCTAATTTAACCCGTTAATTAGGCCCCGATAACTTCTAAAAACTCTAATAAATTCATTTAAACTTAAAAAATTACCCATAATACCTCAAACTCTCCAAAATTTAGCCCTTAATCTTAGATAATTAGGGCCACTTAATTAGACTAAAATCTTAGCCTTTTAACTTTAACTAAAAATAACCTTTTTACCCTTATTAAATAATTAAAAATTTTCAAAGATTTCAAATTTTCCCCAAGAACTTGGGAACACTTCTTTAAGTCATTCCTGACCTTTGGGGATGATTTCAATCAATTTGGACCTAACTTGGATCAAAACCCTAAAATGGCCCTTTATTAAATAATTTTAATAATTCATTAATTGCCCAAATATTCTAAACATAATTTTACATAGAAAACTTCAAATCTAGCAAGCTTAAAGCCTAACCACTCCTCTTAAGCCCTTATATTTAACTAAAATCCTAGAACCCTCAAACCTAGCCTATTTCCCATAGTAATCTTTTGGACCCCCTCAGTCTAGCACATAGGAGGACCCGGGACTTTCCAAAATTGGATAATATAATTTGAACTTCAAATATCACTACCCTAAGCATTAAAAGGGATCAACAAACTAAAATTAATCAAAATAGATCCTAATTTACTAATATTTAAACTTTAAATAAAGTTTCATTTTCAGACCTTCATTAAACTTGAACTTTAGGCAACTTGAACTAATTGCCCTATATATGACCTATCCAAAGCCACACAAGTCTACTAAACACACTTAGAATTATTTGCTAAGGCACCATTTTTAGCTCTAGGATTTGGGCTGGTGTTTTACTTCTTTTTGCTTCTGTGATGTAATGATCTTACTTATGGCACGGATATTGGTTGACTTGGTTTGCTATGATATGTTGTGATTGATGTGATATTTATTTCATTATTATGATTTCTATGCTTTTCTTATGATGGATTTGTGCATTAGATTGCCCATAGGCTAGGGCCACTTTTATACTAATCCAGTCTCATGCAGTGGCCACGCTCATGCAACACTAAATAAAGGGGGAATAATCATAATGCTTTAAGATTAACATTGTTTTCTACAGATGCTCCAGAGACTACTTAGCCCCCTTTAAATTAAAAGAGCATGGCTAAGTGTGTTTACTTTTTCTACACATATAATTACTTGGGTTGTTATATAAATTGCTTGGATGATTTTTATTAGGATAACTATGTGTGAGTCCGGGTCTAGATTTTTTATTTTTTAAATGTAATATAATTTGTGATTCATTGAGTTGTGAAAGTCTCTAAAAGTCTAGCAATTCAATTACTCGGTACCCAAAGGGAATAAGAAAGGCCCCTTCTCGAGGAATTTTTTAGTTATTTGGGTACCCTTCTAGAGGACAGACCAGACGGAGCCTGAAGGAGACGATCCGAAGGGGATGATCCAGAGAAGGACGATCCACCTAAAGACGAAGACTTGAAGATGAAATGCCCGACTTTTAAGGCTTGCATCATTTATTAGGATTAAAATTGAGGATGTTATCGGTGGAGCCTGGCCACCACTACTTTTCTATGGACCCTGGGCTGTATTTATACGGCACTTACCCTAACATTCTTACTTTACTGTGCTAGTTATTTATATTGATGTTTTTATTTTATATGCACATTAGAAATTGCCTTTTTTTTTAGGTTTCTTTTCTTGCATGTGTATGGCCTATTTTATGCTAGGCACTCTAGGATAAACATTATTTTCTACTCGTAACTAATATTTAAAATTTTAAGGTTTAAATAATATAGAAACCTAACGAACTAAAGAATAGCCGGAATCATTTAGCGTCACATGCATATTTCTACATCTCTCTCTCACTCCTTCTAATAAGACACCTCTACGTCCACGGGTAGAGTTCGAATAATCTGGTCTATGAGGATGAAGTGCCAGATCTGGGGAGGCCCAATCTTTTCTAAAAATTATTTTTATATAAGTCTCTTTTTTAAAATCTTATGCATTTATGATTTGAACCTTTTAATTAGCATGTATTACATTAAAAACACACTAAATGAAAACTTTAATTACATTAACTCTAGGAGCATTCACCCCACATAAGTCCAAAGCCAATTAGGAAACTCTCTAGACGTAAGCCCTACTTCTAAATACTAAACCTACCTATCTATCTTTCATAAAAGATGGGAGAACATGGATTTTAAGCGCTTAGGTGGTTAGCTGGCATCCCTTTTTCAGGTAGGATATAAGCCCAGGTGCATTAGCTAGGACACGGGTGTTAGTGTTGGGTAAAACATTATGCCCGCCTTAGATCTAGGATTTGAGGCTACTACACTAGTGTTTCATAGTATGCTAAAATAATGTGTAAGTTCTTTCTCTTTATGTACTATAAACCCTACTTATCCATGTTACATAGATGGCATCACTTCCAACCTTTTTCTCTGTTTGCTCTGAGTGTATGAGTTTCTTTCTCTCCTCAACTACCTTAGTCCCTCTGAATGCTGAGATGAATCATGCATGTTGACTAATCCCATTTTAAACCCTTCTTTCCTTATGAGTAGGATTTCTTAGTCTCCCCTTTTTGTTCCAATCCCTTATCTAGAAAGAATAATATTGAATCCCTAATTGAGAGTTTTCTCGGGCCCTAGGCTCGAGATATAATTAACCATGGGGGCTTGCGCCCATGGGAAATAGAACTCCACCATCAAATGAACCCCACTCAAGTTGATGTATCGGGTGGGGGAAACTCATTATTTTTATCAGGTCGTATATATTACTACCCATCAGGGTGCACTAGCGAGAGTCGTAATCCTCAATGGTTTATCGTATGTTCGAACTAATTTGCCCTTCTATTAGCCCATTTATGAGGAGTACGGAGGCCTGTGATCATTTTTATCCCTTAGGGTGGTGCGGTCGTATACCCTCTGTACTCTGCAGCCGATGGTGTCCTTTTGAAGGTCCATATTCATATTAGTTTCTAAGGACCTTTTATATAAAAGACACAAAAACTGTCCAAAAAATTGAAAATTTTTATTTTGAGCGTGTACGATCATACATTACGATCGTATGTTCGTACGTATAAATAGTTCCAAAATTGTTGCATATGAACCTATTATGAATCTATATGAAATATTTTCATACATGATGATCATCTAGTATGAATCAAGTTCGTATTGTACAAACACTTAGAAAAATTTTCAACTTTGTCACGACAAAATGGTACCCCATATTTTTGTACTATGGTCGTCATCTATATGAAAAGGAAATCATATAGAATGATCTATTCAACAAAATTTAGCATTCATCGGGATAAAAAGGGGCCCATCAAATATGTACTCTGGACGTCATTTGTACGAATAGAATATTGTACAGTATGATCCATTTAGAAAACTTTGGGATTCATCGGGATGAAATGGGACCCATCTAATTTGAACTCTAACGTTATCTATACAAATATAGTATCGTACAGAATAATCAATTCAGAAAAACCTTTGAAATTATCGGGACGAAAAGGGACCCTTCCAATTCGTACTCTAGATGTCGTTTATACGAAGGATACTTCATACAGTATGAACCATACCTAGAAAAATTTCTCCTCTCATTCGTTTAACTACTCTTAGGAGTGTATAACTGAACCAATCATCCCATACAAAATGAATTCAAACATTACGATTATTTTAAAAAAATTTGCAAATATTAAACACTGCCCCAGTGTGTGTATATTTATTCAATTACAAACACACTTTCTCAAACTCAATAAAATGAAAAATATGGACACCATTTATAATGAACCCTAATATAATATGATTTGAAGTCTTCAACAATCTGGAGTTTAATTTCCCTGAAATGTTAGTATACAAAAAATAATAAAAATAATAAATCCAAAATATGTTAGGAGAAATTTTACGTAAAATAATAATATTTATAATCATAAAAAATATACATGTTACAAGAATATTAATAATAAAAAATAAGTTGTAATAATCTCAACAGGTCCTTCCACCTAGATGGATAAAAATACAAAAAAAAAGATAAAAACATCGTTACGCAGTAGGATGATCCTACCCCTTCCTCTCTAGAGCAATCTAAGGAGAAAGGGAAAGGCCCTCTGCTTGAGGATGACTATAATGTGTTGGCTCATCTAAAGAAATTCCTTCACTTCTTAGTATTTATGATGCTTTAATGTTTTCTCTTGACTTGAGAGAGACACTGGTGAAAGCATTACTTGAACCAGAGTCCTATTATGCTCTCTTTGCTTCTGAACCTATTAGGGATGTATGTCATTTGAGAGAGATGCCATGCATTACCTTTTCATATCATGGACTTCTTTTAGAGACTTCTGAGCACAACTGTCTCTTTTATGTCACTACTGAAGTCAGTGGTTATGAGTTATATAGGATCCTCATTGACCAAGGGGCTTCAGTAAACATTCTTACCTATAAAGCTTTAAAGGGCCTCTCCCTAGGTCCCTTGAAGCTTACTTCTGATAAGATTATATTGAAAGGTTTTAATGACCAAGGTCAGTGGACTCTAGGGTCTATTTCATATGATTCAAGCTAATACTTCATACAGGGCTCTCTTAGAAAGGCCTTGGCTCCATGAATATGGAATGGTGTCCTCTACTTTGCACCAATTTATGAAGTCATGAGGAATGATGTCGAGTATTCCATTCTTGGGGATACCTCACCATTTTTCTTGCACGATGTCTCTATTTATGATAATGCTAAGTATTATGTACTTCAAAAGACTTGAGACCTCCTCCTACCCAGTCACTAGTGATGCCCGCTAGTGTTATACAGGGTCCTACGTAGTCACCTACACAAGGTCATATATAATTATTAGTATAGGGTCCATCACATGTTAGTATTGAGGCAGGTTTTTTCACTACAAACTCTGATAAATTTCTCTTCTAGTTTGTTGTTAAGTATGATGTTCCCCCTAGTAGAGGTAGGGGAGGACGAGGTAAAGGTAGGGGTAGAAAGTCGACACGCGGACTGCTGAACTACAACACTCGGATTCCTCCTCCCTTATACCTTTACACTTCTTTTTTAACTGTTAATTTTGACTTTTAAGATGATGAGATGATCGATATCATTCATCGTTCAGTCCTCTCATCACCTATGGATTCTACTAGTTATGATTCACTTCTTACCTTTTGTAGGTACTTGATACCTGAGGGTTTAGTTATTGATAGTGGCTCAGACAAGGAAGGAGACTTCCGATGTCAGACTACTAGCAGACAACCTATTCCCCATCAGATGTGTAGAATAAGAGTTGAGGATTCCTATCAAAGACCTTCTGACACTCCTTCCACTAGTATTGGTAGTTCGCTATAGATTAGCAAGCACCCTAGGCCTCCACTATATGAAACATTTGGGCTAATATGGTCTGAGGAGTGTGCC
The DNA here is from genome assembly GCF_001605985.2 of Dendrobium catenatum. Classification (NCBI taxonomy): domain Eukaryota; kingdom Viridiplantae; phylum Streptophyta; class Magnoliopsida; order Asparagales; family Orchidaceae; genus Dendrobium; species Dendrobium catenatum. The sequence goes on along the minus strand of NW_021319952.1, from coordinate 38,199 downwards.
TATTTATCCTATAATATATGTGCCCCACTGGGTCCTAGGAGTTAGGATCCAGAGGAGACCGCTACAAATATAGAGGTTACGAGTGTCCCTCATTACTTTTCCACTATTATAGAGGGATATTTAGAGCGGGGTGTCGTTTCTTAGACTTGGTCTAATGAATGAGCTTTACAGCATGCCCATATTTGTCCGACTAATCTCCCTTGAACCAAGATAGGTGTTGGTTATATGGGGGAGAGTTAGTCTACTCATGCCAATATTCATACTATCTCTCATTCTTATCAGGTTGTTTCTCTTACCGATGAAGAAGACTTGGATTATGATGAAGATATGGTCTATGATGCTCTAAGAGAGTTTAAAGATGGCACCACTTCTGCCATACACAAATTGTCTGAGGTAAACTTAGGCGCTGAGTCAGATCCAAGGCCTATTTTCTATAGTGCTTTACTTTTTTATTCAAAGGCTCAAGATTACATCTAGCTACTCTTAGAGTTTAAGGATTACTTTACCTAGAATTACACCAAAATGCCCAGTTTAAACCCAGAAGTAGTCCATAAGTTGGCCATTAAACCCAATGCAGTCCCTGTTAAATAATCCCCTCGCATGATGAGGTTAGAGATTGAGCAACAGGTGATCACTGAAACTAAGAAGCTTATAGAAGCTAGATTCATTAGGAAAGAGAAGTACCCTACTTGTCTTTTTAATATTAGTCCAATCTAGAAGAAGAATAAATAAATACGTGTCTGTATCAACTTCTGTGATTTAAATAAGGCATGTCCTAAGGATAATTTTTCTCTTCCTATCCCTGAGCTTATGGTGGATATAGCATCATCCCATAGCATTTTCTCTTTTATGGATGATTCGTCTGGTTATAATCGGATAAAAATGGACCCTAAGGATGAGAAGTTCATTATATTTCGTATACCTATAAGTATATTTTGCTACAAGGTGATGCCCTTCAATCTCAAGAATGCTGGGGCCTCCTATCAAGTTATTATGACTATTATCTTTGATGAGATGATACATGAGCAGGTTGAATGCAATTTGAATGATTTGGTAGTCAAAAGCAAGGTTCGTGTAGATCATCTTTGAGATCTACGAATCATTTTTTAATGCATGTGGAGTTAAAAATGAATCCTTTAAAATATATATTTAGAGTTAGTGCAGAAAAGTTCTTATGGATTATAGTTTGTTATCGTGGCATATAGATAAACCCTTCTATGATCAAATTCATAGTGGATTTGAAACTCCCTAAAAGTTTTACCTAGTTGAGGTCCTTCTAGGGTAAGCTTGCATTCTTACACAGTTATATCTCTAACCTTTCTGGTAGGTGTCATCCCTTAGCTGTCCTGGTGAAGAAGCATGGCCGTTTCCATTGGGATGAGTGGTGTCAGGAGGCCTTTGATAGTATAAAGCGCTACCTGATGAACCCCTATTTTTGCTGCACCCATCCCAGGGTGGCCATTGATTCTTTACACTACAGCCTTGGATGAATCTTTTGGTGCACTGTTAGCTCAAAAAATTAAGGAAGGCAAGGAGAATGCCTTGTACTACCTCAGCAGACGATTGATACCTATGGAGCTAAAATACCTGGTGATGGAAAATCCATGTTTGGCTTTGATCTTCACATTGCAAAAGCTCAGACACAATATATTTTTGCACAAGGTTAACTTGATTTCTAGAGTTAACCCCTTGTAGTATCTAATGACCCATCCAACCCTTTTAGGTCACCTAGCATGATGGTTTATGATCCTACTACAGTTCGATATTACTTTTATTCCTCAGCAAGCAGTCAAAGGATAGGTTCTAGCTAATTTTCTTGCTGCCTATTTGATCCCTATGGATTCCCCACTCAATGATGATATACCTGATGAGTTAATCATGAGTGTGGATGAATAGGATCCCATAAGAGATTAATAAATATTATTTGTTATCATCAAAATCATAAACTCGGAAGCCCGAGTTGTAACACATCTATTAAAGCTTTATACCCAAATGAAACTCCCATAGTTAGGGTAGATTTGGGCCTTATTTTTGTATCCCCTAAAGGTTATACTCTCAAACACTCTTATAGTCTTTCAGAATTTCATACTAATACTAAGACCGAGTATGAAGCTCTAATTTTAGGACTAGTGTTGGCCATTCAGATGGGGATTATATGGGTGAAGATCTTTGGAGACTCTCAACTGATTATAAATTAAGTAGCAGGAGTCTACAAAGTACTTATCGTTATACAGTATCATCAAGCCTTATACCCCGTAAACTTATCTTCTCCTAATGAGACCCTCATAGTGTTTTCTATTAGAGATACTTTCATCTATTATTTTAAGCATGGTAGGCTTCTAGATGATCGCTCTCTTGCTTCTTAGATTAGAAAGAGAGCTTTATTATTCACATGTGTGAACAATACCCAGTCTCAACGCTTTTTCAACCAAATATGGTTATGTTGTCTCAACAATGAAGAGGCTTGTAAGGTCATGGGAAAGACACATGAAGTGCTTTGTGGTGCTCATCAGTCCGAACCAAAAATGAAAGGCAATATTAAACGCCTTGGTTACTATTGGCCGAGTATGATTCATGGTTGTATGGAGCATGCTAGAAAGTGCCACCATTGCCAAATTCATGGTACGGTGATTCACCAAACCACTAATCCGCTGCACCCTGCTATCTCTTTTTGGCCTTTTATAGGTTGGGGCACTAATGTAATGGGTCCTATCGACCCTCCTTCCTTAAGGGTAATAGATTTATTTTAGCTACCACTGATTACTTCTCTAAGTGGGAAGAAGATGTCGCACTTAAGGAAGTAAAATTTGAAGATGCGATGTGTTTCTTTCATGATCACATTGTGTACCGCTTTGGTGTTCCACATCGTATCATTTCTAATAATGGCCTATCTTTTAGAAGCAACAAGATTGTCAGATTTACCCACCATTATAATATTAATTGATCATTGTTGACCTCATTTTTGTATGAGGTCACTAAGACCCTTCCAGAATCTAGATCCAATCCTAGACCCTAGGATCCACCCTAGACCTTAAGACCCCTTCCTAGAGCTGGACCCTAGGATCCATTCTAGATTTTGAGATCCTTTCCTAGAGCCCGACCTTAGGGTCTATTCTAGACCTTAGGATCCTTCTAGATCCAAGACCTTTAGGCCTACTCTAGAGCTTAGGATTCTTCCATATCCAAATCCTAGAACTCCTCTAGATCCTAGGATCAATCCATACTCAAATCAATCCATCCCTTTGATCCACCTTAACTTCAAATCAATCTATACCCTTAATTAACTTAATCCTCAAAGCAATATAA
>NW_021319952.1:26311-34793 GCF_001605985.2 Dendrobium catenatum | reverse complement strand
TAATGTAAATAGCATCCAAATTAAATTTAATCAGGACTTTATATATTTTTCTAAAAGTTATGTTTATATATAATTTTTTTAGATAAAGTAATTTAGTGTAAAATATGGGAATAAGTATATATATATATAATATATATATATAACATATTAATATTTAAATTTCAATAAACTACTAAAATAGAACTCAAAATAAATGTGTAACAATTTCTGAAGTCAGTCATATCCCAAGAATACTCATGCCAATTCAGATAAAAAAAAAACCTTGTGATATTTAAGTAAAAATAAAAATGATTTTATGTATTTCTTAAATTATTAATAAAATAATAATCAAAATATCTCATTTTATTTTAAAATAAACTAGATAAAATTATGAGAAGTTTGATATATTATACTTTTTTTTGGTTTATATTTTATTTATTATCATTTTTTGAAGTGTATTAATTAAAATGAATTTAAATCAATTTATTAATCAAACGGCGGCGCCGGCGTGACAGTGGCGCACTCGGGTTGCGGGATCAGAACCGCTGACGGCGGGACACGCAGTCGGCCGCAGGCCGCTTCACGCGTTTCACTTAACACACGTCAGCGGTCGGCAAGACCGTTGGATTAGCCGCGGTCTGATCTAACGGCTGAGATCGCATCCCTGCGTTTGATCTCAACAGAAGAAGATCAGACGGCGGACGTTCGATCCCGCAACTCCGAGCAGACGGCTCTTGATTTCGTCAGACAATCGATCGAATGTTAACTAGAATACACGGGAAACCAAAATGCGGAGCGGGCAGATCTGGATCGTTGATCATGTGATCACGGTCCAGAAATGTACATCCTATAAACTACGAAAGACCCCTAGGATCCGTTTTTTTGTTCGTTCTCTCGATCGGGTGGATGAAATCACTTGAAACTTTAGGCTCAAGAAGAAGACAGAACAGAAATAATGGGGAAAGATTTTTTGCCTAAAACACTCACATATAAAGCTAATTAAGCCCTATCTAAAGTGAACTAGTCTTAAGGTTTTAAGAGATTATATCCGAGATCTTCAAAATTTCTGGATTGATGAGCTTTGTAGACTGTCCAAGTGAAGATCCCTAGCACGAAAACGAGCTCGAACAGCCTGGATTGACCCGCTACGAGCTTGGACGGATATTAGGTGGTGACTCGCCGGAAACTCGAGCCGGTGACGTGCAACACTTGGATTTTGTATTGGGAAGGTAAGGAGGCCCTCAGGATCTAAAACAAAAGAACTCGCTCTGGAGAGCTGGGGTGAGTGAAGAAGGTGCTTTGATCAATTGCTCAAATCACACTTTTCCCCTATTCAAATGGCCTGGGGTGTTAGTGTTGGATCGGCTCCTGGATCTCGGGCCGTGATGATGCAGGCAACATTAGTGCAGGGAGAAAGGCCTGGAAAGCTAGACCGTAGCCTTTTGACGGTGGGGACCCATAGGCCTGGACCAAGCGCTTAGTTCGACCTATTGAGAGTTTGGACATTAGGGCGGATAGCCCTGATAGGAAGGGATAGTGACATTTGGCTCAGCTTAATCTTGGCTTAACTATTGACCAGACGGGTCAAAGGAAGGCTGAGTGAGGGGCGAGGTCGCTACGTTGAAGAGCTAATATTAAGGTACTTATTAGTCACATAGCAGCATAATCGAAGGAAATGTAAAAGGTTGATTAATGCTTTTGAGTTGACCCTTAGGTTTGACCTTTTGACCAAGTCAAAGGTACACGGGACTGAGTGGCATCTTTGAGGAAAGAGTGATATGGGACGTTAATCTAATCAAGGCTGATGCAGGTAGTTTGGCTTTGAGAATTGAGACACTACAGCTTGACGTAGTTATTGGGTTTGACTTGTCAACAGTGGTTGCTCTAATTAGGTTTGACTGTTCGGTTGACATAGATATGACCATTTAAGGGTTATGGTAATTGACTTAGGTATCAAATCGGACGATTGATGGTGATTAGGCCATCGTTGATAATATTCAAGACTTAAGGCTTAGGCATTAGGGGTAAAACGAAAGCTTGTTATGGTCACCAATGTTGAGTGGTAGTCCATGGGCTAGACAAGGTTCTGAACAAATGTAGTATCTTGAGTCATACATTAGGTGTGTTCCCATAGGTTTGGGGAGGTCAATGTTGGTTCAAAAATCCCTATTTTGACTTAAGGCTGTTTGGATCAACCTTAGTTGACTTTGGTCAACAGGTTGAGCCAGGTTTTCTGGGTTTGGGCTCTAACAAGTTTGAAATGAATTTTCAAGCCAATGGAAGTGTTTCATGCCAGAGAGGTCATTTGGGTCAAAACACCTATTGGACCTTAAAGGGTCTTGGTCAATGTGTTGACTTGGTCAACCAGTTGAACCCAGATTCGGGAATGGTGAAAGGTTTGATTTGTAATTTGAAACTTGCTGCAAAGGTGAATTCCATCATTCAGGAGCTCATTGGTTTTGAAATCCTCATTGAGCCCCATAGGGGTATTTTGGTCATTTCTTTATCCTACTATGATCAATCTAGTCCAAAAAAAAAGCAGTTTATCTGTCAAAAATCAAGTGTCTGGAAGTGATAAGGCTTTTGTAAGGCTCTAAGGTCAAGATCTTCAAGGTGATCAGGTCATTGGCATAGGCTGTAAAATATTTGAAAGGTTTTACAGCCTTTGGGATTTCAATTCAGATTCTGGGTTAGAGACCTCAGATGAGCTCAAAGTTGGAGGTAACCTCTAGAGACATGTTCTTATCACTTTGAAGTGATAGACCTGAATCAGGCCAATTTGACTGGTTTTGAAATGTTTGAAAATCTTTGAAAAGGGTTTTAGGACAAGCCTTAGACTTAATTTGAGTCTGGATTTCTGGATTTGGAATGATATTTCAGTTTGAATGATATAATATTGAAGTATCCAAATCATTTACAATCATGTGTGATTGTTAATGGATGGATAGGTCAAAGCAATAAAGTTAGAATCAAAGTCTAATTTGAAGTCTTGGATTGTCAAAATGAATGATCAAATTGGGTGTGTTGAAACTTGAATTAATTGGGATTTGAGTTGAGTAAAAGTTTGAGATTTTAATTTATCAAAGTAAATAAAGTGAGAGTTGACGTTTGAATCAATTAGAGGATATTGTTTGAGGTTGAGTTGTTGCATGCAGAGCGGTGAGTTGGATTGATGAAGTTGAGTGGTCCTAAGCTAAGAGGTTTCTAAGATCTAGATCTAAGGGAATCCTAGGCTCTAGTAGTAGGCCCGTAAGGTCTGGCTCTAGAAAGGATCCTAAGGTCTAGATGGATCCTAGGATCATAGAAATAAATCCTGAGTTTTGGAAGGGCCCTTAGGTGACCCAACAAAAATGAGGTCCAACAGTACAGAATTGAATACTTGTAGTTTTGGGGCGGTTTTTTCTTGTCCTTTGTATAATAGTCCAAATTGACTTCCCCCCAATCTTTTTGTCAATTTGATCTTCGTGCCTCTTGAGAGAAATATCCAAGGAGAGAGTGAAGCAGAAGTTCAAGGGAGGATTCTTATCACTGGATGCGAGAAGGCTTCACTTGGGAGTTCAAAGGTAAGATCTCTACTTGTGAATTGGGATTACTTCACTCTTTTCCTTCTTCCCTTCTAGATTCCTGTGAGAAGATTGTCAGGGGAGATCCGGTTCTCTGCTGACACTTGGAGAGTGTAAAGCCAAAGGGTTCTCTGCCTTCACACAAGAGAGTGTGAAAGGTAACGGAAGGGTTCTCTGCCCAACATACAAAGGAGAGTCAAAGGACGGAAGGTTCTCTGCCACACGGGGAATAGTGGAAAGGACGGACTGTTTCCTCTGCCTTAACACTGGGATAGGAAAGGACGGACGGTTCTCTCCGCCAACACTTGGAATTGGTGTAAAAGGACGGACGGTTCTCTGCCGCACCGGGAGTGGTGAAAAGAGTGTGTGTGAAAGGCTTTCTCCGCCTTTGCTGTGGGTGCAAAAGGAGAGTCACTATTGGTATTAATTGCAATACTCAGAGGGTGCCTCTGGGGAGTGGATGTAAGTCTGGTTATAGACCGAACCACTATAAAACTGGTGTCATTTTAACTTTACTGTTTTACGTTTCCGTCTAACTTTCTATTTCAGTTTAAAAACTTTGTGGTTGAAAAACGTTTTTCTACTAAAATTTAAATAGAGATTTTAATTTCCGGTTTAATATTTCAAAAAGGAGTCTTAAATTTTAACTTTGTTTTTTTAAACTACCAATCAACCCCCCTCCTATTGGTACCTTGGACAATACTTAAGGCTAACAACTCAATACTAGACTCAACAATGGATTAGTAGCACCGTTCAAAATCATAAGTTTGAACTAGCTTTTTGATTAACTGTAGATGGCTACTTTCGGAAAACACGAAACACAACCTGAGGGTTACTCTATCACTAGACTCCACTGTTTGACAATATTCCTTTAATTTTGGAAAACCAGCATGTCCTACTTCTTACAGTCACTTTGATTATCGCATGTGATGTTAAGTCCAAGGAATAGCCTACACAAAACCAACAGATAGTTGATGGAGTAATGGTAGAAATACCTTTTTACTGATTGACTTGGTAGAAGAACGTGCTTAGCACAACTAAACTAATATTTAAACAATAGTTTCTTTTGTGCTTATAAAATCAAGAAGACTACATGGGGTCCACTTGCAAAAGCGGAAAGGACAATATGGGAATAGACTGATATCTTATGAAGGGACAAATGAGGTTAAACAATTAAGGCCATACTTGTTACAATATGACATGTAATTATTTCGCATGAAACCTAATGAATCTATTTCCGACATGTACACAAAGATTTACACAAATTGTCCAACTTCTTTGCTATGCACTTTGTAGGGAATTAACTAATGCTAAATGGTCAATAAGTTTCTGCGTTTTTCCTACTGCTATAGCAAAAAAATTACTTTAATTAATTTTGAATTAGTTCAAACCCACTTAATTGTTTTAAAACTCAAACCCTTTTTCTTTTTAACTAAATCTATACTAATTCGTAAAAATATAAAGAGTATATTAAAATTTCCAGAAAATTACGTTTTGTTTTAAATTTATTTTCAAATATCCTAAATTTAGTTTATTATGATTAACTTGAATTACTTGAATAGTGTGTTATTTAATTAGTATTATATTAAGTATTATATCAAGTATTTTTAAAATTAAAATTTATTCTCAGAATAATTAGAAAACCTGTGGATCTCTAAAAAAAAAATGGGAGATTATTTTGATTATATTGTTTTAAAGGTTATATATATTTTAGGTATATGGGTTTATATATGTTACTATATGTATGTTTATTTTGAAATGTACTTTGAAAATATATAGGTTAAATCTTTAATGGATATTTGAGACATTCACCTTTGGAACTTTGAGCATAGATTAAGCATAATTGAATGGAATATATGGGGGAAGGTGATTAATGGATAATTATATTCTAATTATTCATTAATCACAATCTAGTTATGTTAATAAAAAAAATCAATCTTTGCATGCTTAGGTTGTGCACACACCACCTAGCCTAGGCTCTCCTAGTTTTAAGGACTTAATTGTGCCATTTCATGTGCTTATTTATGTTTTGTTTAAGGGTTAGACAACATATTGATTTGAGCCCATTAAACTTAGTGTCATTAAGGACAATAATTAAGGATTTGTGTAGAAAACTTAGAGAATTTCCAATATCTAAGATACATCTCCTTTTGATTCGACATTTGAACCATTTAAACTTAGTGACATCTTCAGCCCTTAGAGAAATTTTCACTGAATTTAGAAGTCATTAAGACCCTTAATCAAATTTCCTAAGTTTATAACCTTAATTAAGCTTTAAAACTTCTAAAAAATGTAATAAATCCATTTTAAATCCAAAAATTATGTATAATACCTCTAACTGACCAGAATTAGATTTTATATTAATGAAAATTAGAAACAAGCTGATATGACAGCAGATTAAGGCTCAGTTTAATTTTAAGTGGAATTCAACATTTAATTGAATTAAATAATTATCAATAATTAAAAATCTCAAAAATTTTCCAAACACTTGGGAGTCCCTCCTTAGGTCATTCCTGACCTTTGGAGATTTTTTCAAGAAGTTAGGAAATCATTTGGAGCAAAATCATTAGAATGGCCCTTAATTGAAATAATTAAATAATTCCAATAAATACCCAAACTTCCAAAATTCATAACTAATTGTAGAAAATTCCAAATCAATCAAACTCAGTGGCTAATGACTCTAATAAAAATCTAGTATTTTCCAAAAATTTCAAACCCTCAAAATCTGGTCAAAGTCAAAAAGTCAACATTTTTTGTCAACTTGAGGTCAAAACGGGTCAAAACTTCTAAAAATCATAACTTTTCATAGAAAACTCCAATTCGAGCCTACTATCTGTCTAACAACTCATAATTAGGTCTAGTATTTATTAAAAATCCGAAACCTTTAAGATTAACCTTAATTTTAAAACTCAATTTTTGACCCCTTAGTTGACATATCCAGATAACTTCCAAAATCCATTAACCCTTTCAAATTCCAGAATTTTCTTAATAGGATAATAAAATTCTCAACCAACCCATTAAAATCAGTAACCAACTCCCTTTAATATCAATCCACTCCTTTAATTCCAACCAATTTAAATAACTTAATCAACCCCGATTGCTACTGGGTAACCCAGGCCTACGAGGCTATTAGCTTAGCCCCAAGGAAGGTGAAATAAACTTCATGACCTCGGTGTGAAACAAAGGTAGTAATCAATTAACTTTTAAAATATGTCTAATTAAAATTCTTAATCTACTAATACTTAAATTTTAATCTAAATCCCCTTTTGAGCCTTAACGAATTCAGAACTTTTCTAGACAACTCTAACTAATAACCCACTTTAGGATCTACCCCAGCCGCACGACCTGTTTCACAAACTTTAGATGACGTTCTAGGACAACCAACTCTAGATCTAGGTTAGGCCGGTGTTTACTTTACTGCTGTGTGCCGGATTTTTTGTAGTTTTCACTGCATGTTGTGAACGAAATTGCTTTGCTGTGTCTGCTTACTTTTTCTGCACTCTGTGGATGGATTGATGTGTTTGGCGAGTAGATTACCCTTAGGTTAGGTATGATCTAGATATTGACACAGTTTTCTGCAGGTGGCCACGCTCACGCAGGGCAATAAAAAGGGGGCAAATTCATAAAAAAAATGCATAAATATTATAAACTCTTTGCACAGGTGCTTCAGCTGCTAAAGCCCCCAAATAAAAAGAGCGTGGCCAGTGTGTTTATTTTCTTTTCTACATATATATAACTGCTTGGGAATAACTGCTTTTTATATATTAACTGCTTAGGATAACCCTGCAGGTGAGTCTAGATTTTTATTTTCATATTAATGTAATTTGTGTAATTGTCAAGTGTTGTGAAAGTTGATTTTGAGTTGGGATACATAGATCCAAAGCTTGGATTCCAAAGAGGAAAGGATACCCCTTTAGGGAACACTCCTTTTCCATTTGGGAATCCAAATTTGGATCATACCTCCTCCTTACCCAAAGAGAAAAAAGTGGCCTTCCCCCTTAAGGGAGAGTGCCCTCTTATCCATTTGGGTAATCCACTACGAAGATTCCAAGAAGATTGAAGAAAAGGAGTCCAAAGAAGAACGAGATTGAAGATTTGAAGATTAGAATTTAAGATTGAGAGTATCCCACTCAAAATAACTTGCGTCATTATTAGTCTTGAAATCCGGTTGTTGTCAGTGGTGCCCCCACCTTTACTTTCTGCAAAACTCTGGTTTGTAATAAGCAAGGCAATTCTTGCTATGGACATTTATTAATTAATTTATATTTGATGTGATGATTTGATTGCCTTTAGGATTACTTGCTTTTACTAGTTTTTTGGCGATTGATTGCCGCTTTTTTCTTTTGTTTTCGCACTGGATGCGAGACTCGTGGAGGGTGTGAAAGTTTTTATACTTCATTAACCTTTAAATGAGTCTAAAATTTTGTGAAGTCTAATACACTTAGAAAGATAACGAATCTAGGAATAGCCGGGGATCACCCCGGGTCGATGATATTCATGCAATTACTCATTTCTTAGTATTAGACACCTTCCCCGCCTGCGGTGGTAGAGTCCGGATATTCTGGACCTATAGAGGACGAGGTTTGCCGATCTGGGGAAGTCCAGTTCTTTAAAAAAATTATTTTAAGCTCTGTTTTTAAAAATTTCAAGCATACTTGATTGTGAGTTGTTAATCTAGCAATGCATATGCATTTAGATACAAACTAAAGAGTCAAAATTTTAAATATGCATCAGATTTAGCATTACACACCCAACATAAGATTGAAGGAGCCAATTAGGAAAATCCTCTAGATGTCGGCGCCCAACTCTCCAAAAACTTTTTAATTACAACGTACCCACCATCTTTCATTAAAGACCGGACACTCCATCTCTTTATAAATCGACATGAGTGAGTTAGCTGGCTCTCCAATCAAGGGCCGGAGTTATCTCTTTCTCTTTTT
>NW_021319952.1:3418-26211 GCF_001605985.2 Dendrobium catenatum | reverse complement strand
TACCTCTCTTCCTTTGAATCTGTTAATAAATGCTCAATCTTGATCTATTCCCTTTTGATTTTCCAATAATTCTATTCATTCTTTGATATCACTCCTAGAAAATCTAACAAAATTTCATTCTTATTTTAATCGAGAGTTTTCGTAGGGGACTTTGTCTCCCTATGATGTAATTAACTACGGGGGCTTGCGCTCGTAGGAGATTTGGAACCCCACATACCTGATTTTAAAATTAATTTCTAAAACTTTACTAGATTTCTTTGGGAAAAGTTAAAATAATTGTCGTCGTTGCATTAGAAGAATTATCGTAGAATGGTGTCATTTCCCTTTGGGGAGATAAATCCTTCTTCGATAAGGCTTTGGATGCGAATGCGACGATCATGCTTCTTGAATATTGTAATTGGGTATTTAGTTGAACTATACTTTGTTCCCTCGGGACCATATAAAGTTCTCCTTTGAACCTGATCATAGTATTCAAGATGTGTTTACATAATTCTAAGCCCGAACACCGTTATGAAAGTTTATCTTCGTCCCCCGGGGTGATATACTCTTTCTAACGAGTTGATTCGACCTTAGAATTGGAACCCAACCTTAATTTAAAAATCCCCAAAGAAAGCTAATATTTTTTTCAAAACCTGCTTTCAAAATTCCACCAACAATGATATTCTTCAATCTACTACCCTAAAGCCAATGACTTGGCAGAGGCATTTAACAAAACCCTCATGCAATTGATAAGGAAAATATTTATTACAAATAAATAAGAGTGGCATGATAGCCTACCCGAGGCATTATGGGCCTATAGGACTACCTACCGTACTCTTACTCAATCTACCCCATACGCTTTAATCTTCGGGGTTGAAGCAGTCCTCCCACTTGAGGTTTAGCTTCCCTCGTTGTGTGTGGCAGTTAGTCATAATCTTTCTCATGAAGATAATGCTTGAGTATGGTTGGAAGAGCTTGATGATTTATAAGAGCTTCCTTTACAAGCTTATCAGAATCTCAAGTTATACCAAGCTCGTATGGCCTAGTTGCATGATCGTCTTGTTCGACCTCGTACTTTTCAGGTTGGTGACTTGGTTCTTATTTTGTGTAGGCCTGTTATTTTGCATCGTTGTTTAAGTGGTAAGTTTGAGCCTATCTAGGAAGGCCCCTTCATTATAGAGCAAGTATATAAAGGTGGTTCTTACCTACTTGTTGATGCAAATGGCGTTCACCTTATACATGTCACAAACATGTAGTACTTGAAAAGTACTATGCCTAAGTTTTGCACTTCGCATGAGGAACCTCCCTACCTCTTGTAAATATCCCTCTGTATTTGTACCCCCTGAAAGGATCCTTATTACTTTTCAGCAGTCTGTGTGGCCACGATAATTTATCCTCTACCACAAGATGTTCGTTATGAAGAGTATATGGCTATTCTTAAAGGTGATACACTGATACGTTGTAGGGATATTTTTGCTTATGTTTATGCACACTAATCACATTGGTGCTAATACATAAAATTCTCAATTTGTCCTCCCCTTATGAGGATTTGTTCTTACCCAATTTTGCTTTTCACCCTCAATTGTGGTCTGGGATATCAAAACTAATAATTTAAACTTTCTCTGAGATGAGATATTGGGTTCATACCCACCTATGCTAGTCAGTCGAGGTGATGTTGATCCACTATCTCTATGTTGATTTCTTTATCCTATCAATTTTATTTATAATTATGCTCCCGAGTTCGTTCACACGAGTTGAATGGGGAATGGGATCTCAAAACCATTGATTTAAACTCTCAAAATATGTGATATTGGATCCATACCAACCCACGTTAGTGGGGACTAATAATGTTGATCCACTATCCATATATAAATTTTATAAATAAATTAATTTTCATATGATTGTGCTCCCCAGTTTCATTCATATGGCGAATATGGCCTTGATTATCAAAGCTAATATTTCAATTTTTTGCAAAATCCTATCTAATTTCTCTCTCCCCAATTTTGTTCATGTGGCAAACATGGCCTGTGTTATCAAAGACAATCATATCTCCCTCTCTTTGTGTTCTAATCAACAGATGATATATTCATACTTAAATGTTCCACCTACCTTGTGTTATCTTTTGATGACATGGGGTATATCCAATCTATGATTGTGAATAATATATGTGAGGAAAACTCTTAGTTGAGCAAAATTGGTTGCCCTTGTCACTGGTGGAACCCAACTTTACTCTCTAAGAGCCTAATTTTCCCCCTCTCTTATCTTTTATTATTTTGATCTCATAATGAAAAAAAGAAGCTCTAAGTTAAGCAAAATTGATTACCCTTATCACAGGTGGAACCCGGCTTTACTCTCTAAGAGCTCAAATCCCCCTTTATTTTTATTACTTTAGAGATAAAGTTGCCTAAGAAATTCTAACGTCTTTTTGGATACTCGTGGTCACGACGATTTTTCCTCTACCACCTGGTAACTGAGTGTTGGATTGGGAAGTCTTAGATAACGTTTTCCTTATAATTCCTCCATTTACCTTTACTTTCTTGCTTACATCCTTACATAAATATGTGGCAGGTCGGTGTTAAGGTGACTTTCATCTTCTACCCTACTATTTTGATATGGTCAGGCAGGTAGATTAGTTACTTACTTACCTGGTTGGGGTGCCTGACAGAGTCTCTAGGAGGCATACCCCACCATCTTAACTCATCTATTGCATCGAACTAGTTAGGAAGGTGTTAAAGCTTACCTAGTTGAGAGAGCCCGATAGAGTACCTGTGAGGCATTCCTCACCACCATTTACTTTTTTGATTTCCTATTATAATCAGGCAGGCGTTAGACCCTGACTCTTTAATCACTGTTTAGAAAGATCAAGTGAGTGTTGAACCCTTTCTAGTCTGCTACACCTAACTAATTAGGTAGGTATTGATGCTTACCTGGTTGAGAGAGCCCGATAGAGTCTCTGGGAGGCATTCCTCATCACCCTTTACTTTTTTGATGTCCTATTGTGATTAGACAGGCATCTGGCCATGACTATTTACTCACCAGTTTGAAAGAATTAAGTGAGTATTGAGCACTTTTTCATCTGATAAACCAAACTAGTTAGGTAGATATTAAAACTTACCTTGGTGGGGTGCCCGATAGAGCCCCTGGGAGGTATACCCCACCACCCTGACTCTTTATTCACTAGTTCAAAAAGATCAAGTGAGTATTGAGCCCTTCCTTATCTACTACACTGAATTTGTTAAGTAGGTGTTGAAGCTTACCTGAATGAGAGAGCTCGACAGAGTCCTTGGGAGGTATTCCACACACCCTTTACTTTTTTGATATCCTATTGTGATCAGACAGGCGTCAGACCCTAACTCTTTAACCATTTGTTTGAAAGAATCAAGTGAGTATCACCAAACTGGTTAGACATGTGTTGAAGCTTACCTGGTTGGGGGTGCCTGACAGAGTCCCTAGGAGGCATACCCCAACACCCTGACTCTTTATTCATTGATCCAAAACGATCAAGTGAGTATTGATCTCTTCCTCATCTTCTACACCAAATTGTTAGGAAGGTGTTGAAGCTTACTTAGTTGAGAGAGTCCGACAGAGTCCCGGGGAGGCATTCCTCACCACCCTTACTTTTTTGATATCCTTGTGTGATCAGGCAAGCATCAGACCTTGGCTCTTTACCCACTAGTTTGAAAGGATCAAGTAATGATCCCTTCTTTATCTGCTACATTGAACTGGTTAGGAAGGTGTTAAAGCTTACCTAGTTAAGAGAGCTCGATAGAGTCCCTAGAAGGCATTCCTCATTACCCTTTACTTTTCTGATGTCCTGCTATGATCAGGCAGGCATCTGACCTTGACTCTTTACTCATTAATTTGGAAGTATCAAGTGAGTATTGAATCCTTCATTTTCTAATTCGATATGGTCAGGCAGATATTAATGCTTACCTGGTTGAGAAAGATCGATAGAGCCCCTGGGAGGTATTCATGACCACCCTTTTTTTTACCTTATATCCTATTATTTCGATAAGATCAGACAAATAGTTGGTTTACTTTACTACTTTACTCTTCGTTCTCTCCTAGACTTTGCCTTTACTATAGGGTAAGGTAAGGACAAAACCCCCTACTTTTTCACCTTTTGGTGATTCTTTACTACTTTGCTTTTTATCCTCTCCTCAAATCTGCCCTTTCTATAGGGTAAGGCAATGAGAGGACCCCCCTTACATGTTCACCTTTTGGTGATCTTCCACTTGTAAGCTTTTCTTTACTACTTTGCTCTTTGTTCTCTCCTCAGCTCTGCCCTTGCTATGGGTTAAGGCAAGGAGAGGATCCCCCCTATTTCTTGTACTTTTTGTCCCACTTTTCTTTATTCTTTACTTTATATTATTCATCATGGTCGGTCAATGTCAATACGAGCGGTTCACTAGTTTGTTCATCGCTCCTGTTGGGGGTCTATTTGTTGACCTTATTTTTTCCCAAAATCCTTGGTCAAAGAGGTTGACTAAATTGATAAAGCCAGGCCCCAAGACCATCTTCCTTTTACTCAGTGGGTCAAGCCAAGTCTGTCGAGCCCAGACCTAGGCTATAGGTGTAGTTGACTAGGTCAACCTGGGTTGACCCAAATTGATCCAAACTCTATTTCTTGGTTTTAAATCTCTTCCACTTCATCTCAAGCTCAAATTTAACCTCCTTTGGACTCAGTGGGTTAGATTCAACCCACTGAGCCCTGACCCATGCCCTGGGTCAACTTGGTTGACCAGGTCAACCCAGATTGACCCATTTAGCCTCAATGGGTTTAATTCAAATCCTAATTTAATCCAGGCTTTTCTTAGACTCAAACCCTTCATCCCTTCGACCTATTTGACTGAGTTGACCAGGTCAACCATCAACTTGGTCAACACAAGCCTTAAATAGTTCAAATTGACCCATTTGAATCAATGGAATGCCCTAATTGCTTTCATAATCACCCCTATATTCAAACCACGACCCAATCTCCTCCTTTCCCTCCTAATCAAGCCTTGATTCAATCTAAACCATTCCCCATGAGTCCAAGGCTTTAAATAGGAGTTTTAGGGTTCTTTGAAAGGACATTTTGCTAATTTCTCTTTCCCTAAGCTCTCCCAAGACGTAAGAGTTTGTGTGAGAGCTCTCCCTACCTTCTTGTACCTTCCTCAAGTCAAATCCAATCTGTCAAAGTTGCTAGCGGCAAGTTCTTTGACCCGAGACCCTAAACATTCCAAAGAAAATTCCCATCTTCCTAAAGCTTTTTAGACTGTGGTTTCTTCTACAAATAAGAGCGTGGACAATCTACAAGTGCAACAAGCCCAAGATATCTCGAATCCACCATGTGGATTAGGTAAAATCATAACCTAGCTTAGAACACATAGAGTTAAATACCTTTTTTATATAGTGCATTTTAGACCACAATTTTGATCCCCCATGAATGCTATTAATGTATGTGATCTCTATTTAAAATTTTATTTGATTTGGTTGAGTAAATTGATCAAATGAGCAAAAATATCATTTAAGGTTTTGGTTTGATAGATGTTTGATCCTTGCATCTTTCGAACCATTGATCTCACGATCAAAGGTCAGGATAAAGCCTTTTCATGCATCCGCGTAACCACACAGTTTCGTCTGTCGCAGCGATCACCATCCACCTTAATCAGAGATGTTTGCTCGTTACAGCGGAGGATCAAATGATCCATGTGCTTGCTAACTGTGTTAAGTAGAAAGTGCATGGGTCCGCTACCGTCGTAATCATCAAGAAATGATTGGTAGCAGTTCCAATCATTGACCATAATTGGAGCACCACCGCCACGATTTTAGAACCCAAGTGTCGTTTAGCCGGCGATTTAGGATATAATTAGTTTTTTTAATTATTTTTAATGTTTTTTATTATTATTAGAACATCTATTAATTATTTAAAATTATTTTTACACTTAAAAATTACATATTTTATATCAAACTTTATAAAAAAATTATTATCTTTAATTTAAAATTAAAATTAGTTTTAAATTTTAATTATTCATTAAGTTATTTTAATTCATATCTAATTCATTTTAAATTTAATTTTAACATATAATGCCTCTAAATTTTTAAAAAATCATAAATTTTAATTTAAAAATATTTTCAATTACCAAAATATTCTTTTTCTAGATTATTTTTCTATTCTTTGATTATTTGATTATTTAAATAGTATTTAAATAATTAATATCTTAACTATTTTGAAATTACAAAATTGTTTTCAAAAAAATCCCTTTTGTATTCTCTCTGGATTAGAACCGATGTTTTACCTTTTTCTATTTCTCTGATGTGATGTAATTAGAACCGATTATTTTTCTATTAATATCTTTTTCTGGATTATTTTTCTATTAATATCTTTTTCTGGATTATTTTTCTATTAATATCTTTTTCTGGATTAGAACCGATGTTTTACCTTTTTCTATTTTTGTGATGTGATGTAATTGTGTGTGCTACGAGTGCTGATTGATTTCTCTGGTTTATTGTGATGATTATTTATTTCATTATTGTGCCTTCTTTATTTTGTTTATAATATAATGTGTGTGATAGATCACCCATGGGCTAAGGGCACTTTGATACTAATCTAGTCTTATATAAGTGGCTATGCTCATGAAACATTAAATAAAAGAGGGGCCAAATAATTAAAGCTTTAAAATTAACGCTTTTTTCTACAGATGCTCTAGAGACTGCTTAGCCCCCTTTAAAATTAAAAGAGTGTAGCCAAGTGTGTTTACTTTTCTGTGAATATTAATAGCTCGGAATATGATATATGAACTACTTGATATTTTTATTAGGATAACCATGCAGGAGAGTCTAGATTTTTTATTTTTTAAATATAATATAATTTATTATACATTGAGTTGTAAAAGTCTTTAAAAGTTTGGCATTTCAAAAACTATGTACCCAAAGAGAAAAAGAAATGTCCTTTATAGGGAATTTCTTAGTCATTTGGGTATCCTTTTAGAGGACAAACTATACGGAGCCTGAAGGAAATGACCCAAAGGAAAGTGATAGAGAGGAGGATGATCCAACTAAAGACGAAGATAGAAAAAATGAAATACCTGGCTTTTAAGACTTGTGTCATTCAGTAGGATTAGAATCTAGGTTATTATCGGTGGGGCCTGGACACCATGTTTTTTTACAGACCCTGTGTTGTATTTATACTGCACTTGTCATGGACTTTGGACTTTTTTATGTTTTG
Organism: Dendrobium catenatum; assembly: GCF_001605985.2. Lineage (NCBI taxonomy): Eukaryota > Viridiplantae > Streptophyta > Magnoliopsida > Asparagales > Orchidaceae > Dendrobium > Dendrobium catenatum. The sequence continues at coordinate 19,022 of NW_021319952.1, read as the reverse complement.
TGGATTTATATTGATATGCTTATTTTGATTGCACAGTAAAAATTACTTTCTTTTCTTAGATTTCTTTCTTGTATGTGCTTGGCCTATTTTTTCACTAGGCTCTTTAAAGACTAAAACTTTTTCTACTCATAATTAAAAATTATTATTTTGATAATTAAATAATATAAAAACTTAACAACCTAGGAAATAGCCAAAACTGTCTGAGGTTGCATGAATATTAATACATTCTCTTCTTCCTTCTATAAAACAGTTCCCTACCAATGAGTAGAGTCTAGATAATCTGGCCTATGCATATGAGATACCGGATCTGGGGAAGTCTAGTATTTTCTAAAAATTATTTTCTATAAGCCTATTTTTAAAATCTCAAGCTTACCTAATTTAACCATTTAAACTAGCATGCATGGCATTAGAAACTCACTAAATTAAAACTTAATTTCATTAACTCTAGAAGCATTCACCCTACATAAGTCTAAGGCCAATTAGAAAATTCTCTAGATGTCGGCCTTACTTCCAAAAAACTAAACTATCTACCCATCTTTTATAAAGACTAGATAACATGGATGTTATGCACCTAGATGACTAGCTAGCATTCCTTTTAAGGCAGGATATAAGCCCAAGTGCATTAGCTAGGCCACGGCTGTTCGTGTTGGGTAGAACACTAAACCTACCTTAGATTTAGGGTTTAAGGCTATTACATTTAGTGTCTCATAGTATGCCTCATTAGTGGGTATGTTCCCTTTTCTTTAGGGACTATAAATCCTACCTATCTGTGTTATATGCATGACGCCACCTCCATCCTTTCCCTTCTGCATGCTTTGAGTGATTTGCTTTCCAACCTTTATCCTCTTCTCATCACCTTAGTCCCTCCGGATGCTGAGATGAATAGTGCATGGTGACTAGACCCACTTGAAACATTTCTTCCCATTTGAGTAGGATTTCCTAGTCTCCCATTTTGTACCAATCCCTTCTTTGGATAAAAATAAAGTAGGATCCTTAATCAAGAGTTTTCTCAAGCCCCGGGCTTGAGATGTAATTAACCACGGGGGTTTGCACCCGTAGGAAATGAAATTCCATAATATATAAACCCCACTCGAGTTAATGTATTGAGTGGATAAAATCTTGTGACAGTGATCAGGCCATACATATTATCATCCATCAGGGTGTGCTGGTGAGAGTTGTTATCTTCAATGGTTGATCGTATATAGGATCTAATCTGCCCTCCCATTAGCCCACTTGAAAAGAGCACAGAGGCCTATTATTATCTCTATCCCTCAGGGTGGTGCGGTCGATTACCCTCTGTACTCCGTAGCCACGACGAATCCCTTTTTAGTAGGTCCATAATATCCATGGCATCCCAAGATTCGAGACAGCATCTAAGAATCTTGTTCACTTTTTTAGAATTAAAAATCTCTTTACTAAGAGCATGCAATGAATTTATAATTTTAGTAAAATGTGTATACATATCAAAAATAATTTTATTTGGTTGCATTCTAAATAGTTCATAATCATAAAGCATAATGTTTAACCTAGATTGCTTGACTTCACTAGTTCTTTCATAAGTAAAAAATAAAATTATTGGTGAAATTTTTGAAAAGATGTTTTGAAAGATTTAATCTTATTTGAAAATTTTAATTTTTAAATTTACAGTCTCATCATCGAACACCTCATCATAAATAATACATTGCCCCTTAAGGCAAAGATATCGCTTGCTAATGGGTTCAGATGATGAAACTTAAAGTTGTCATCCTGATTATAGTAGTTGAATTCAAATAAGAATCACATATGATCCCAAAGGGTCAAAATGAGATTCTATGAATATTCAAATACTATAATCCAAATGGGAGATCATTAATTTCATATTTTATATCACAATAATGAATGATATATCTTTCTAAGAAAAAAATATCACTTATTATTGTCCATGAAACATGATGATAATGATCGTTATCGACTTCATTTTCCCAAAGAAGATTGGTTATGGATTTTGAAAGTTGTTTTTGAAAAAGGTAGATGTGGATTCTAAATCTCTTACGAGTGCAAGCCCTCGTAGTTAATTATATCATATGAAATTAGAATTTCTTAAGAATACTCTCGATTAAAATAATGGTAAAATTTTATTTAAAGAATTTTTAGGAGTGATATCAAAGGAGTTAGATTTTAGAATTTCAACAGAGAATGGAGTAAGATTGAGCACTCATTTTTAGAGTTAAAGGAAGATGAGTAAGGGACACTTTGGAATTTTGGAATAATCTAGAAGTGCTCAACCTAATCTAAGTGTTGGGCTTTAAATTTTGGATTGAAAGAAGATTTAATTTGAGTTGAGTATTTTATTAAAAATTTGGGATTATATTCGTGGAAGGTTGGGGTCCTATGATTCAAAATCTGTCTCTAATCCTAAATCTAAATTGGACACCACATAATGGGGACCCAAACCTAACTAATGCAATACAAAATCTGGACTTACCCCAATAAAGATTACGAAGCTAACTAACCACCTAGTCAATTTTAAATCCATGAGTTTGATCATTTTATGAAAGAGTGGTGGGAATATTTTTATTAAGGTTTTAGGGAGCTTGGAAGACATTTAGAGATTGTCCTAAGTGGCCCCTTGACTTATGTTGGATGAAAATTCTAAAGACAGATGCAATTAAGATTTAGACTCTTTTAAGTATGTTTCTAATGCGATGCATGTTGATCAACTTGTCTAACATTTGAAATTGGAATGAAGTAGTTTTAAAAAAGGCATAAAAATAATTCTATCCTAGATATTGTATAGATTCTCCTTGATAGATCTACAGCCAAATAGGCCAGGTGGTTTATAAAAACCTGTAAGCAGGGAGGTGCCTAACAAAGAAAAAGAAGAATGTAACAAAGATTTTATGTGAACTCCTAGCGGTCCCAGACTTACTTCTTACATCATTAGAATTTTAATGTTATCCTAAAAATATTTATTTAAATTTTAGTAGAAGAATTTTTTACACCATCATAAGTCTAGCGTATCCATGCTAAATAAAAAATGGCAAACAATCGCCAAAAAACTAAAAAAAATAGGCAATCTTATATGCAATCACATCAAGTCAAACACATCAAATATAATCAAACTAATTAATAAATATCTATTAACAAACTTCCTTGCATATTATAACCTATAAATACATAAAATAAAAGTGGACGGGCGCCTTTAACCACAACCTAGATTCTAATCCTATTATAGACACAAGTGACTTTGAGTTTGATACTCTTTATCTTCGAATTCTCGGTGTTCTCTTTTTCAGACTCCTTCCCTTCGGAGCCCTTGGATTCTTCATAGATGAATACCCAAATGGAAAAGAAAATTTTTTGTTGAGTAAAAAACTCCATGAACATCCAGATCATTTCTAACCTAAGGGTAATTTAATCGTCTATCACATCAATCCACATAGTGCAGTAAAAGTAAGCAAACACATCAAGCAATTCCAATCATAATATGTAATGAAATATCAAATACCAAGTACACTACATAAAAGTAAACATCAGTCTAACCTAGATATAAAGTTAGTTATCCTATCAAATCATCTCAAGTGTGTGTAGAATGTCATGTGGCTAGGGTAGATTCTAAATTGGGTTGTTTCTTAGAGTTGTCTAATGTTTGAATTTGTTAAAGGTTGAAGGAGAAATTTATATTTGAGTTTAAGTATTAAGATGTTAAAGCTTGATTTGGATGTAATTTAATTATTAGATTATTGCTACCTTTATTGCTCACTAAAGCCGTGAAATTTATTTTGAAAGTGCTCTGATGGCACTTGAAAGTTCAACAGTGATGTTAAACCCTTATGAACTAGTCCCAATGCTAGCGAAGAGGGGGTGAATTGGTACTTTAAAAACATTTTTGATCAAAATACAATCTTAAAACAAAAACCAAAATTCATCATAAAAATTAAAGTGTAGAAATTAAATGCAAAAGCAGTAATAAAGAACATTGAAATTTATAGTGGTTCGGTCAACATGACCTTCGTCCACTCCCCGGAGGCACCCTCTAAGTATTGCACTAAACTCAGCGTCTCTACTTTTTCCCCCACAGCAAGGCGGAGAAGCCTTTACAAACCTCTTTTCCACCAACCCAAGTGAGGCAGAGAACCCAACTCCGTTTGCTTCCTTCAGAAGCAGGCAAAAAATCCAACTCCTTTTGCTTCCTCATGAAGTAGGTAGAGAATATTGATTAGATGTTGAAGTAGACCTCTCTAGAACTCCCAAGGAGCTAAGGATGCCGACTGGAGAAGATGACGACAGATCCTTGCTTGGAGCAACCTTTGTGAAACCCCTCATAAACTCCCCCTCTCAAGATCCTCTCTCTCACTCTCCCTTACTCTCCCTCTCCTCTTGGCTCTCTCAGGCTAAAATAGCAGCAAAAGATGATCTCTTGAAAGGAATAAGAGGTCTTAAATAAAAGAGCTTCAGAATAGCTCTTAATTACAACTAACTGACTTTATCGTCCAAGATGATTTAAATATCGTCATATATGATCAGTGCAAATTAAGCTCAATCAGCTAGGATGATTTAGGATGATCAGAAGGTTTTTATGCATATCGTCCAAGCTGATAGTATATCGTCCTGTATGATTAATACAAATCATTGAATACCATCCATACAATCGCACTGAATGGATGTTTGGATAATGGAAAAATAGCTTGATCATCTAGGCCGATCTCATAATCATCCCAGACAATTGGTTCAAATCCATGAAAATCATCCAAAGCATCTCCCTGAATTGCAGCTGGTCGATGTTGATCGTCCAGGAACAACTAAAGTATTTTGAACTGATTATCCCGGCTGATCCTACGATCGTCCAGGACGATATGATCGAGCAATCAAACTTTAATTACTTTCTTTAATTACCATATTAATTTAGACATAATTGTGTTGCATCATCCACGACGATGCCTAAAAAAAAGCCACCTAAATAGATTTGGCAGTTAATTTTTTCTTATTTGAGCCTATCGTCCTAGCCGATATTAATATCATCCAGGACGATGCGCTTAATGATGGTTGCCTTAACTAGGATGTCCTAATTAGGGTTTCTATTTTTAACTGATCATCCAAACCGATTTTGGGATCGTCTAGGCCGATTTTGGGATCGTCTAGGCCGATTTTGGGATCGTCCTGTATAATGTGAGCAAAAATAGAAAACTCTAAAATAGTCAAAAAAAATCTCCCAAGTGTGTATGTGTAAGGTTACTTAGCATTAGAAACCACATCATTTATAATAGACCCAAGAAAATGAAAAGTTTATAAACTGACTCAGACTTAGTCTATCCAATCTTGAGCTGGCTCTAATTGCAATTTGATCTTTATGGACTTGAAATATTAGTATGCAAGGCAGTCGTAGAGAAACAAAAGTGTTTCTTATCATCAAAATTATATTCCCAGAAAACAAATTTACAACAATCTCCCCCTTTTTGATGATGGAAAACACAAAAAATAATTGAAGCAGCCCAAAGCAATTTTAAAGGAAACAAGTGAAGAAACAAACACATTTCAAATAGTTCAACTAATTAACATAAAAACATAATAAACTAGAATAATAAAAATAGACTAGAACAATACAAACTAGTACAGCTACTCCCCCTTTTGACATCACAAAAAAGGAGGGAAAAAGAAACACAACAAAACCTACTAAACAGAATAACAACATTAAAAGAAAAAATAATATCACACAAAAATTAAGCAAACTAAAAGAAAGAAAGCCCCTGGTCATCCGAAAGAGGACGTGGTGGTGGTGGATGTGGCTGAAAGTAACTATAAAGAGTCACAAATTATTTCCCAAGCCAGGCCATATCCTGGTCGTACTTGTGCTGCTGGTGAGCCGCGTAGGAGTCAAAACGAGCAACATCCTTAGTATTTAGCTACTCCTGCGCAGTAACATAGGTCTCAAACCATGTCTCCCATTGGTCGAATCGCTCTACCAGCTGATCCAGTTGAGAGTGTTGGCAGAGTGGAGCGGGTGTAGGAACAGGTGCAGGAGCTGCCTCCTCCTCAGCTCCCTCGGCTTCCTCGTCCCCGGGTGGAGACGAGTACTATGAAGAATGTGGAAGGAGTTGTTTGAGTAGAAGGCAGGCTAAAAATTTGGTGAGGCAGGATATTGGAGGTTGTATTTTGATTCTAAGACATTGGGAATGATATGTCCTAAGGCAAGATTAGGCTTCCTCATTTATCTTAAATCATAAATACTAATCAGATGCTCAATGTAGAAAAAAATCAAATCAGTGGCATTGAATTCATGATGGGTCAAAATGTAAAAAAGTGGTGAACGAAAGAAGAGGAGTGATATGAACGTGATCACCAGCTTTTGAAAGAATTGAGGTGTGAAGGACATGCTGGATTGTCCTAGCATCTTTGACTAAAGTGCTAGACTCTCCAATGTGAAAGTGAGAATTAGTATTTCTTAGAAAATGGTTGGCTGGAGCTTAGTCGTAGTCAGGATCAGAACACAGGGTGTGGATTTTGTCCCCTGTGGTGGAAAGTTGCAAAAGCTCTTGACAGTCCTGATATGTGATTTTGATGGGAAATCTATTCGCATATGACTGGAGAGCCGTAAAAGAAGAATTTATGCAAAGGGTAGCATAAAATTCAAAAATTAATTATGAATTAAAAGGAATAGTGAGAGTGAGGTGGAAGGTGAGGGTAGTGTGAGAAAAAAGTTTAAGGACAGGATAGGAAAGAATATGTGGGATGACAATCCGGGATATAGTGATCCCGGCTATTTTGTACCTCAGATAGGCAGCTTGGTTGCTTGCCTCGGTGAAGCGAGGGTCCAGATTTTCCCTCGAGGAACTCCCAGAAGGATGGAGATACCTCTTTCCACCAGCCATAATCAAGAAAATAGAAGGGAACAAAGAGCAAAAGAGAGTTAAAGAGGAATTGTGTGAGAAAAACTGATTGAATGGCTCAGTTTATAAATAATCAAACAGATCATCCAGGATATTCACAGAATCATCCAGGCCAATCGAGTGCAATAATTGCATCCAGGATGATTGGTCAAAAAGGCAGTAAAGTCATCCAGGATGATCAGATATCATCTGAGATGATAAACATAGATAATCATCCTGAGGAGTCAAGCTAGACGACCATTAAAAAAGAAGATCATCCTGGCCGATTAGGTGGATTATCTAGGATGATGCGTAATAATGGATCGTATCGGACAAATTTAAAAATGTTTAAAACATTACCACGTGTATCATCCCAAGGCTCTAATCAATAAGGCTTTGATGGATTGTCCAGGATGATGCACATTTTCAAAAATTAGATTTTATGAATCCCACTCTGATATCACTTAAAAGTGCTCTGATGGTAGTTAAAAGTTCGACAGGGATGTTAAGCCCTTATGAACCCTAAGGCTAACCAAGAGGGGGGTGAATTGGTATTCTAAAAAATCTTTTAATCAAAACACAATCTTAAAACAAAAACCAAGATTCACCACTAAAATCAAAGTGTGGAAATTAAATGCAGAAGCAATAATAAAGAACACATAAATTTATAGTGGTTCGGTCAATACGACCTACGTCACTCCCTGGAGGCACCCTCTGAGTATTACACTAAACTCAGTGTCTCTCCTTTTGCCCCCACAACAAGGCAGAGTAGCCTTTACAAACCTCCTTTCCACCAACACAGGTGAGGCAGAGAACCTCTCTAAAACCCCAAAGGAACTAAAAATTTTGACTGAAGAAGATGATGACGGATCTTTTCTTGGAGCAACATTTGTGAAATCCCTCACAAACTCCCCTTCACAAGATCCTCTCTCTCTCTCTTACTCTCATCATTGGCTTTCTCAAGTCAGAATAGCAGCAAAATATGATCTCTTGAAAGGAACAAGAGGTCTTAAATAGAAGAGCTTCGGAATAGCTCTTAATTGCAATAAATTGATTTTATTATCCAGGATGATATAAATATCATCATGTACGATCAGTACAAATTAAGCTCAATCAGCCTGGATGACTTGGGACGATCAGAAGGTTTTTGTTCATATCATCCAGACCAATAGTATATCATCATGTATGATCAGTACAAATCATTGAATAACATCCAGACAATCGTACTGAATGGATGTCTGGATGATGGAAAAATAGCTTGATCGTCTAGGCCAATCTCACAATCGTTCTGGACAATTAGTTCAAATTTGTGAAAATCATTACCTTATTTTTCCTCAAACCTAGGTTAAAGAGTTGACCTGGTCAAATTTGACCAGGCTAGACCCCAAGATGCTTCCTAGTGGGTTCAGGGAGTCAAGCCAAGTCTGTTGAGCCCAAACCTAGGTCCTGGGTCAACCTGGTTGATAGGTCAACCTGGAGGTTGATCTGGTCAACCAAGATGATCCAAACTCTTTTTAATAGATTTCAAATCCAAGCTTCTTGGCTCAATCTCTCACCTCCCTTGAGTCCCATAGATCATACTAAGTCTCTTGAGCTCAGATCCATGCCCTAGGTCAACCTGGTTGATGAGGTCAGCCCATGTTAATCCAATTGGATCTAATGGGTCTATTTAAGTCCAAATAAATTTTAAATCAATCCTGATCTTCCTTGGCTCAAACCCCTGCCTATCTTGGACCTAATTGACTAGTTTGACCAAATCAATTATTGACTTGGTCAACCTAAGTCTTAAATAGGTCAAAATGACCTATTAAGAGCCATTAAATGCATTAAACTATTTCCTATTGATCCCTACCATGGCCTAAATAACTTGATTTCCCTCCTAATTGAATGGAAGTTCAATCCTATCCATGGATCTCAAACCTTAGGGCTTTAAATAGGAGAAATTAGGTTTTGTTTGGGACTTTATTCTTGCTTTTCTCTTCCTAAGTGCTCAAAATTTGAGATCTCTCATGTTTGAGCTCCCATCATCCCCCTTCACCTTCCTCCACTCAAATCCACTATCAAACCCCAACCAGCGGTGAGCTTTTCGGAGAATCGAGGGCCAAAACATTCCAAGATGATTTCTTATCGATTCATTATGTTTCAAGATGTGGTTTCTTCTATAAATAGGGGCGTGGACAATCTATAAGTGCAACAAGCTTTTAAACGGGTAAAACCATCCACAAACTAAGGTGAAAACTCAAACCCTAGTTTAGGACACTTAGGGTTATTTAGATTTTTTTAAGTGCTTTTAGGCCGCATAAATCATACCCCACGAATACTCTTCATAAGTAGACCCTGTCTTTAAAATTTCATGTCATTTGGTTCATTAGATCGCAAAAACGAAGCAAAATACCCCTTTAGGTCTCGGTTCGGACGCATGCATGCATAGGGTTAAACTTGGATCTTCAATTTGTCGATTCAATAGTCCAGATCATGTCACATCTGCCTCTAGTCCATCCCCTATTTTGCCTGTTCGCTGGATCAAGCTGTCAAGCTCGATCAGGGCCCTCTGCTGAAATGGAAGAGCATCAGATGGTGCGGAGGCTCGTCTGATGTGGCTAAGTGGAGACCGCCGCTCGAGAAATCATTCACCAGTAGTCATTGTATAAGATTATCGGTACACAATCATTCATGCCACCATGCAATCATTGACCTAAGTTCGCGGATGCACCAATTCGTGTTTGCGCGTGGGGGGCAAAGGGAGAGCTGCCTACCGTTTATATTAATTAAAATTGATTTTAAATTAATTTTTAATTTGATTTCTTTGAATAATCATTATTAAATTATTTTTAAATCCAAAAATTATGTAAATTTATCAAAAATTTTAGAATTTTATTCCTTTTAATTTTAAATTGAAAATTATTTTAAATAATTATTGTATTTTAAATTATATATTTAATTAGTTATTATTATTATTAATTATTATTATATTATTATTATTTATATTATATATATATTATATTATTACTTTATTATTATTATTACTATTATATTATATTATTATTTTATTAGTATTTAATTATATTATTATTATTATTATTATTATTGATATTTTGACTATTATATTATTATTTATTCTTGCTATTACTATTATAATTATTATTTAATCATAAATTACTTTAAATATTATTAGTAATTATTATTTTAATAAATAACATTAGAATTTTTAGAAACTTTTATTTTAATTTAATTTTATTTATTAATTATTATAAAATATTAATTTTTTTAAATTACTTTAAAAATAGCTTTTATTAACTTTAAATTTCAATAATTCATAACAAATTTTATTTTTAAATCAGATTTTTGGTGTGCAATATACTTTTTTCAGAAAATTATAAACTTTATTATTAAATTTTTTTAGATATTAAATCTCTTTTTTATATTTTATTTATGTATTATTTTATTATTTAGCTATTTAAATAATTAATATCCTAATTATTTTGAAACCAAAATTTATTTTCAAACCATTTTGAAACCTCATTAGGGTGGCCAATAGTTCTTGCTTATATTTATGTATTCAAATTAAAATATTTTGAATTACCTTATTTTAAAATTTATATATATTTAGTATATATGTACTTTAACCTATTTTAAAATTACATATATTATTAAATCTATAATTTTAATAGATCTACTTGTGAAATTTTAAACATTGATCATTCATGTGAATAGAATTCATGGGGGAGTGGATTAATGGGTTGTTGAGCCCCAATCATTCACAAATCATTTCATTAGCTAACATTTCTTTTTACCGTACTTTACATGTGTAGGATGCACGAGCACCTAGCTTAGGCTCTCCTAGATTTAATGACATGACATGTTTACTATTTTTATGTATCCCCTGCATGTTTCCTCAAGGGTTAGTACAAAACTTTATTTTAAACCCCTCTAACATAATGACACCCTAAGGACAAAAATTAATGACCCTTCTAGCGAACTTAGAAAAATTTTTAGGAGCTAGGATAGATCCCCGATTGATATGAAAACTTCAACATTTAAACTTAGTGACATCCTACACCTTCCAAAATTTTCTAGGAATTTTTAGGACTCTTTAGACCCCTTAATTAACAAACCTTAATTTACCCGCTAAATAGGCCCCGATAAATTCTAAAAATTATAATAAAACCATTTTAACCTAGAAAATTCTTCATAATAGATCAAACTCTTCATAATTTAACCCTTAACCCTAGATAATTAGGTCCCCTTAGTTGGACCTCAATCTAACCTTTAATTTAACCTTAATTAAAAATTATATTTTTACCCTTATTAGATAATTAAAAATTATTAAAAATTCCAAATTTTCCCCAAACACTTGGGAATACTTTCTTAGTTTATTTTTTATCTTTGGGGGTGATTCCAATTAGTTTGGGGCTGATTTGGATCAAAACCATAAAATCACCCTTAATTAAGCAATTTTAATAATTCATTAATCGCCCAAATCTTTAAAAATTCATAACTTTGCATAGAAAACTCCAAATTTAATAAACGCGAAGCCTAATTACTAACCTTAAGGACTAATATTTAACTAAAATGCTAGATCCTCTAAACCTAGCCTATTTCCAATAATAGCCTTTTAGACCTCCTTAGCCTAACACCTAAGAGGACCCGAGACTTTCCAATTTTGACTAATACAACTTTAACTTTATTTACCATTATCCTAAGAATTAAAATGAATCAACAAACAAAATAAATTAAAATAGATCTTAATTCACTAATATTTAATCTTTAATTAAAGTTTTATTTTCAAACCTTCAACAATCTTGAACTTTAGGAAACTTTAACTAACGACCCAGCTTAAGATCCATCCTAGCCACACAGGCCTTTACACACGCAGAATTATTTTCTAGGGAACCACTTCTAGACCTAGGCTAGGCTGGTGTTTACTTTTTTACTGTGTGCTGGGCTTTTGAGATTTTACTACATGTTGTGAGAGAAATTATTATTGTGTTGGCTTACTTATATTGCACTCTACGAATTGATTATGTGTTAGATTTACCCATGGTTAGGATCAATATTTTTATACTAATGATATTTTCTATAGGTGTCCATGCTCATACAGTACTAAATAAAAGGGGGGCAATTGTCATGATTTAAATACTAATAATTTTTTATGCAGATGCTCAGAAAATTCTCAGCCCCCCTAAATAAATGAGGGCTAAATAAAAATCATAATTATAATTTCTACAGGTGCTCTGGAGACTGCTTAGCCCTCAAAATAATTAAGATCATGGACAAGTGTGACTGTGATGAGTACCTTTATTTTCATATAAACTACTTGGGATATTATAATTATTTGAGATTTTTTTAGGATAACCTTGCAGAAGAGTTTAGAATTTATTACTTTTCATTAATATAATTATTTATAATATTGGTGAGAGTTGTGAAAGTATCTTTGAGTTGGGATATCCTTATCCAACTCAAATTCAAAAAGAAGAAGGCATCCTCAAGAGGGAGAGTCTTCTTCCATTTAGAAGATCGAGTTTGGATGGCTTTCAGATATCCAAAGAGAAAATGCAATACCCCTTTAAGGGAGAATTGTCTCTTCATTTGGATATTCAAGCCACGACAAATCCAACAAGATCAAGGAGGAGATATCTAAGGAGTCCAAGGAGAAGAAATCCATGAAGACTGAAGAGTTGAAGACCCAATATCCCATTTAAAGTCATTTGCATTATTTCTAGGTTTAGAAATCCGGGTTATTGGCAGTGGTGCCCGACCACTTTATTTTTTGCGGACCCTAGTTTGTAATTAAGGGCAATTGGCCTATGAACATTTATTAATTAGTTTAATTATTTTAATGTATTTATTTATAAATGATTGCCTCTAGGATTGCATGTGTTTCTTAGTTTATTGGCGATTTGCATGCTGTTTTTATTAGCCTGGATTTCGTTAGGATCTCTAAAGACTAAAATGTTTTCTACTCATAACTAATCTTTAAAATTTTAAGAATTAAATAACATAGAAACTTAACAAATTAAGAAACTATCAGAACCGTCCGAGGTCGTATGCATAATGTTGTATTTTTTTCTCCTTGCTATGAGACACTTCCCCGCCTGTTGGTAGAGTCCGGATAATCTGGCCTATGAGGATAAGGTGCCAGACTTAGGTAAGTCTAGTCTCCTTCTAAAAATTATTTTTATATAAGCCTATTTTAAAATCTAAAATATTCATGATTTAGACTTTCAGCTAGCATGCATTGCATTAAAAATTAATTAAATTAAAATTTTAATTGCATTAGCTCTAGGAGCATTCACCCTATATAAGTACAACGCCATTTAAGAGCTCTCTAGATGTCGGCCTTAATTTTCAAAAACTAAACTACCCATCTATATTTTATAAATGATCGGACAATATGATTTTAAATCGATTAAGTGGTTAATTGGATCCCTAATCTAGGCTATGGTAGGTCCAAGTATTGCACTGTATTAGTTGGGACATAGGTGCTAGTATTGTGCGTAGAACACTAAACCCAATTTAAATTTAAGATTCAATGATACTACATTCGGTCTCGTGGTATGCCTAAATGGTAGGTAAGTTTATTTCTCTTCTAGAGCTATAAACCCTACCTATCTACGTCATAAGATGATGCCACTTCCATCCTTCTATCATGTATGCTTGGAGTGCTTGAGTTTCTTTTCTCCAATTTCCCTTTAGTGTCATAGACCCTTCGGATGTTAGTATGAGTCGTGCATGTTGACTAAGCCATTTGAACCTTTCTTCCCATTTGAATAGGATTTCCTAGTCTTAGCCTTATGTGTCAATCCCATTTTGGAAAGGATAATGTAGGATCTTTAATTGAGAGTTTTCTTGGGATTCGGCCCAGGATATAATTAACCATGGGGGCTTGCGTCCGTGGGAAATTGAATTCCACCATCAAATAAACCCCACTTGAGCTGATGTATCAGGTGGGAGAAACCCGTTGTTATGATCATGTCATATATATTACTGCCCATCAAGGTGCACTGGTGAGAGCCGCTATTCTCAATAGTTAGTCATATGTACAATTTAATCTGCCCTTCCATTGGCCCATTTGCGAGGAGCGCGGAGGCCCATGATTGTCTCTATCCCTCGGAGTGATGCGGTCTTATGCCCTCTACACTCTGCAGCTAAGCGTTGTCCTTTCGAAGGTCCACAATAGTCCAGAGCATCGCCCTGAATAGCAGCTGGACGATGTTGATCATCTAAGAACAAATAAGGCTTTTTGAATTGATCGTCTCGGCCGATCCTACAATCATCCAGGATGTTATGATCAAGCAATCAAACCTTAATTACCTTCCTTAATTACTAGATTAATTTAGGCATAATTATGTTGCATCATCTAGGACGATGTCTAAAAATAAAAGCTACCTAAATAGATCTGACGTCTAATTATTTTTTATTTGAGCCTATCATCCCGACCGATACAAATATCATCTAGGACGATGCGCTTAATGATGGCTACCTTAACCAGGATGCCCTAATTAAGTTTTCTATTTTTAACTGATCGTCCAGGTTGATTTTGGGATCATCCCGGACGATGTAAGCAAAAACAAAAAACTCTAAAACAGTCAAAAAAATTCTTGAAGTGTGTGTGTGTATAAGGTTACTTAGCATAAAAAATCACATCATTTACAATAGACTCATGAAAAGGAAAAGTTTATAAATTGACTCAGACCTAGTCTACCTAATCTTGAGCTGGTTAAAATTGCAATTTGCTCTTTGTGGACCTGAAGGCAAGATAGTCATAGAGAACAAGAAGTGTTTTCTATCAGCAAAATTATATTCCTTAAAAATAGATTTGCAACATATTTCACCTTCCTTTGGGCTAAGTTAATAACCTCATAGGCCTGAGTTAATTAGTAGTAATTAGGATTGATTAAATTGATTTAGTTGGTTAGATATTAAGGTTTGATTAATCTTAATTAATTTAATTAATTAATGATTTTAATAATTAAATTAATTTCTATTTTCTATCAGCAGGTTCATGGTGTTGTTCCACTAGGCTCGAGAAACTAAACCTCCTTAGAACATATATCCCCATAGCCCAGAGTAGTCAATCCTAAAAATCTTATTAATTTAGTTGAATTATGGATTTTAATTTGGTTAAATAATTAGAAGTAATTTAATTTTTATGTTTAACACACCATTAAATTTATATGTGTTATTGTGCCACCAAGCTCAAGGAACTAGGTCTTCTTAGGACATATAGCCCTGCAGCCCGGAGTAGTCCATCCTACAAACCTCATATATGGAGTGGTTATTACGTATTAGAATATTGGTTAAACAATTTTATTAATCAAATTAGAGTTTTTAGAAATTTTAATGAATTATTGAATTTTTAGAATTATTGGAATTATTTAATAGCAATAATTAAGGGTCTAAAAGCTGACTTTTTAAACCAAAGTTAACTTTTAGAGTTTGAGATTTTTAATAACTATTAGACCTTATGATGAGTAATTCTATTATTAGTATGCTCAACTTGGAGTTTTTTAAAGAAACTTATAAATTTTTGAAGTTTTGACTTAGTTTTGACTTGAGTTTGACTGAATTATTGACTTTTTGAATTTAACTAATTTGAAGTATTTATATTTTTTTATAATACAAGACTTTAATTTGAGTTGAATTCCTTTTAGTTCGATCAATTTTAAATTTTCTAGAATTAGTTATAATTTTTGGAAGTTTGGGTATTTATTAAATTTATAAAATTCTTTTAATTAAAGACCTTCTTAATTATTTGA
>NW_021319952.1:0-3318 GCF_001605985.2 Dendrobium catenatum | reverse complement strand
CAAACCACGGGTGCCAATGGATCTTCAACGGTTTGAGACGGCTGGTCCAGATTGAGGTGGATGAACATACGAACAACCAAGGAAAACAATAAAATTTGGATCGTTGATCGTAAGATCAACTGTCTAGATTTTATACTCCATCTTGCACTAATGGTGAGCCCTAAAAATCATATTTTGTCTTATTCTTTTTGACCCGACATACCAATATGAATAAAATTGTAAACACAACCTGAGTTCATGAATAAAATTCGTGGGGATTACTTTTGACAATTTAAGAAATTCTTAATAAAAATCTATTTAAATCTAAGTGTCCTAAGCTAGGCTTCAAGATTATACCAAATCTAACCAATTGATCTAGGAGATTTTTGATTTTTTGAGCTTGTAGATTGTCCTAATATAAAACTCTAGAATATATCCACGTCCAAAAGCTTCTACATCCACTACTAGGAGGCTGAGATGAAATGGGTGGTTGATTTGTCGGAAAGATCAGTGTCTGCAATGTGCACCACTTAGATTCGGTAGTGGGAAGGTAGAGGAAGGCTTGGATAGTTAGAATGAAATGAGATCTAGGTCTAGGAAGCTGGAGAGAGAAAGAGAGTGTGAGGGATTGAATGATGCTCAAAATGGATTTTTTTTTCTCCTTAAGCTCTAAAGTTTAACTTGGATGGCCCTGATGTTTTAGAGGCCTCCCCTAGATGCCCTACATCTATCCCATACCTCTAGAATGGTAGGGGAAATACTAGGTTCGATTACCATGCCATTGGTGGTTTTAGGCTTAAGGGAGTGGACCACTTGCCACTTAAGGCTAAACCCATCCTTGAGCTCAGTTTGAGGAGCTTTGGGGGAACTTTAGGACTTAAATATGGTCCCTATAATAGCCAAAATCAAAGAAGAGGAGCTTATCATGTTACTTTGACCCTTTGGAATGGATTTGGGTGCTTGTTGACCATTTTGACTGGTCAACTCGTCAAAGTGGGGTGAGGTGGCAAGAGTAGGTAGAAGTTGCTGGTTGAGCGGCTTGGAGAGAGATGGAGGCCATATGTGTTCATTTTAAGTGAGGGGTCAAATAAAGTATAAAGGTTGACCAAAGTTTGTTGAATGGACTTGGTCAAATTCAATAGATTTGACACATTGATGATTAGGCCATGCTTGAGTCATGGATTGGGATAAGATTAGAGGTTTGGAGGAGGTCTAGTGCTTAAGGGTTGGAAATAGAATGCATAGAAAAGAGTTTTGACCAAGTAATATGAGTTGACTTAGTCAACTCTACTTAGGTTTGGTTAACCAAAGACTAAAATGTGCTTAGGCAATGATTAGGAGTTGGTTTGAGGGATTGAAATGAAATGAATAGGTTGAATGGGTTTGTTTGGGTATTTGGAGTCTAAGGGATGTAGTCTCATGATTTAGAAAGGTCATTTGGGTCAAATGACCTATTTGAGATGCTAATGGGTAATTAAGTTAACCTAGGTTGACCTGGTCAACCAGATTGACCCAAGTTTGGGTATAGAATTAATAAGTTAATTTGAAATGATATTTTGAATCTACTGGGAGTGGTCCCAAAGCATGGGGAGATCATTTCAGTCAAAATGGCTATTTTGACCCTTAAGGGACTTTTAGGACAACATAGGTTGACATGGTCAACCAAGTTAACCCATGGTCTAGGTTTGGGTCTAACAGGTCCCAAGTGATGTTTGAGATGGATTGAAAAAGGTTTCAAAGATTGATGAGATTGAACCATGTTGAGTTTTGGTCAAAGTCCAAAAATCTTCGTAAGAGCATTTTGGTCATTCTGATCTCTGGTCAATTCTGGGTCAGAGTGAATAAAAAAAAATGCAGGTTAATGTTTGGCATATCAATATCAAAGGTCTAGAAGTGATTAAAGGGCTTGGAGGAGACTCCATGTTCAAATTCTACTAGATGATAAGTGTTCAAGTGGCATAGGCCATAAATATTTGAAGGTTTTGCAGCTTTAAAAATTCAATTCAATTTTTAGGGTTATAAATGTCAAATTGAGCTCAAATTTGGATTGTTGGCACTAAAGGCATGTTATATCAACATGTACTTGATAGACACTTAATAGAATATGAATCAAGTGCCAATTGATTGAGTTTTAAGGTAGTAGAAAAATCACCCAGAAAGGTTTCAAGTCCTTAGTCCTTAACCAAAAGAATTGATTTGGGATGTTGGATCTGGATTGGATTTAGGAGTTAAATGGCTAGACTTGGATCATTCACATTAGAGAAAGTCAATTAGATGATTGAGGTTGATTGGGTACTGAATGTTGATTGGAAGCTGGGATAGGGATTGAATTAAAAGGTGGAGTTGAGTTTGATTGAGGTTGAATTGGGCCTTACCTAGGACCTATATGATTAGGCAATAGAGACTTCCCAATTATTGGGTCACAAGAAAGACCCAAGTGGGTCTTAGTGACCACATACAAAAATAAGGTCAACAAAAATATACCATATTTCTTTTCCAATAGAAGACACACATATAATCTTCACATTTTAAAATACAAAAGAAATAGTTAAGATATTTTACATCCAATTGAGCAACATCACAATCTTATAAAGTTCATTCAATAAAAGGAATTTCTACAAACACTATTAATAGTTCTATAAGGAAGAAATAATCAATTTCAATCATATGTCACATATAAAAATTGATAGATTGCAAAAGGGGAAATTTCTAATTATTCAAAAGTTAAATAAAGTATTATCAAATAGTGGTGGTTGGGTAATAGAATATTCATTCGAAGTGTTCCTACTAGCAAAATTTTTAATTTAAAGCTTTTGTTCATATAGTATAATACTAGGATCTTTCTGTCTGATTAGTTCAATTCCCTCATAGATCATCTAGTATGATATTAAGTTGTATAGTATGATGAGTTATATCGAATCAAGAATCATCCAGATGAACCAAAGTTCATATAGGATGAGCAAAAGTTCATTCACTTATCTCTAAGGTAAATTGGATTATATGATTTGGATTATACAGTATAATCATTAATTAGGATTTAATTCTGATTCAATTTCTTAATCTACAAGGACAAAATTAGGCAATATTCATTAATGTTCATATAGCATGAAATCCTCTGTACAATATGATTAGTTCATATTTCAAATTTACTTAATTTTGATAATATAGATTTGATAGTGGGATTTATCAAAATAGTTGATTGTCCTATAGGATTAGATATCATATAGTATAATTAATTATAACTCAATTTAATTTATTGTATTTAAACAAATACTTAAATAAGTTTTTGGTTTAATAGATCGTACTATATAATTGGGATCATATAGTAAGATTTTGTTA
>NW_021319951.1:16714-31980 GCF_001605985.2 Dendrobium catenatum | reverse complement strand
CAATTGGCATTCTCGCCGCAAGCCTCATCAACTACGGCACCGTCCAACACCCATGGTACAACATCATCCATCGCCGATACCGCCCCCAGCTCACCATGGCCATCTTAATCCCCTTCTTCCAGCAACTCACCGGAATCAATGTCATCATGTTCTACGCCCCTGTTCTATTCAAAACCGTCGGTTTCGGCAGCAACGCCTCCCTCATGTCCGCCATGATCACCGGCCTCGTCAACGTGTTCACCACATTCGTCTCTATCTTCACCGTCGATCGCCTCGGCCGCCGTAAGCTTTTCCTGCAGGGAGGCATACAGATGTTCGCTTGCCAGAAAATTGTCAGCACCCTCATTGCCGCCAAGTTTGGGACTTCCGGCGAAGGCCACTTGTCCAAGAGCTACTCTTCTGGGGTGGTGGCTTTCATATGCATCTACGTGGCTGAATTCGCGTGGTCCTGGGGGCCGCTGGGGTGGTTGGTGCCGTCGGAGATTTTTTCGATGGAGGTACGATCTGCAGGGCAGAGTATTACTGTTTCTGTGAACATGCTTTTTTACTTTCGTTATTGCGCAGGCATTTTTGTCTCTTCTTTGCAGGTTTAAGTTTGGGCTATTCTACTTTTTTCGGAGGTTGGGTGCTTATCATGACCGTCTTTATTGCCATCTTTCTGCCGGAGACGAAGGGGGTTCCCATTGAGGAGATGGTACTCGTCTCGAAGGCGCACTGGTTCTGTCATCTGTGGCCGTTTTATTGCGGATGAATACGTTCATGCCGGCGGCGCCGTGGTTGAGATGGCCGACGGTAAAAATGGCGTCGAGACGAAAGCTACAGCCACTACTGTGTAATTGCATTTCATCGCACAATTTAGATGGAGGACGAAAATATGTGGAATGACTAAAAATCTGCTATTGTTTTCCTTTAAATGTATTAATTTTGAAGGTAACTTTGTTTAGCTTGTTTCATTGAGTAATTTGAGTTGGGGAATGCGTGTTTAACCGCTAAGTCATCTAAGCTTCGCGGCTCTTTGAGTTGCTTGTTTTCTTGTCATTTTCTTGTTATGTTCATGAGTTAAAATTGTCATCACCGATTACTGAAAATATATTTGCTTCACATTGTGCCTGTTTTTGTGTCGACATTGGACTGAGAGAACCGTCCAATTTTTTCTCTTTCTATAGTAAAAGTGCAATCAAAGTACAATTGCTACATTAACTGTGCTTTTACTAAAAAAATAAAAAATAAAAAAATTGTGTTTTTATTATAGACAGAGAGAAAACCAGACGGTTTTCTACGTCCGGTGTCCGCAGAGAATAATACTCCCTATTTTAAATCCTTTTTGTGTTTATTATTTTGTTGATAAAAATTTATCTTTTTTTTTTTCCACAGATTGATCTGCAAATTGGAATGGTCAATTTGGAAATGCTTTGGAAGCATACATTGTGCTTAATTGAACGCTAGATGATGATTAAAAATTCTAGGGAAATTTACATACATCTCACTTTATTTTATGCTATTTACATATCTAATATCCAAAACATTAATATTACATGTCTATCATCCATATACAACTTTAATATCAAATATACCACACATATAACTCATTTATATCATTCATACAATCCTATAAACTTTAATATTTCATTCCATGCACCCAAATTTGTTCTATGGGTGGTAGTCATGTAATATTAATGTTTTGGGTGTTAGATATGTAAATAGCATAAAATAAAATGGTATGTATGTAAAACCCCCAAAATTTTAATATGATTATAGTGATTAAAGGTAGGTTTGAAATAGTTTTTGTGATTATTTTTTTGCAATTTTTTAAAAAATTTTGTATCAAAAAAATTGTTGTAGAAAGCTGTAAGAAAATTGTCCCAGTGGAAGCATAAGATGAACATTGAGGTAGTAGAGTTAATTTTTTTTAATTGATTTTCAAATTAATTTCTGATAAGCAGGCTTAGCCCACTACGCCGCCGCCCTGCTTCTGCGCCCACTTCACCTGCATTTTTAGAAACTGTTTCCATGATCTCCTGCCAAGTCAGGTACCTGTAAGTAACGACCGGGTTACAATTGTAATTTACTCATCCATCTCCTTTCTATAAAACACGATGTAATACGCTTCAGTGAAGTGATGGAAAATCATGAGTTACTGTTCATCGTCTTCTTCCCTTGTTTCATTTCTGCTTTCTGTTTGCTGAGTTTCTTCATGGTATCAGAGCCCAATGCCTAACAGCGCTGTTTCTGGTTACTGACGAAGATGGGAGATTCATCAGCCTCAGCTCCAAACACTCCACCACCGGCTGTTGTGACATCCAATGCTACAGCTACTTCCATTGATGTAGTTATTCCTCCTACTCCCAAGTTTCTCCTTGCTAACATCAAGAACATGATTAACATTCAGTTGCTACCTGACAATTACCCTACATGGCGTTCTGCTTTTTACAAACTATTTGCGGCAAACCACTTCTATGGATACTTGGACGAAAACATCCTTTGTCCTCCCAAACATCTCTTAAACGCCACTTGGCAGTTAACGCTGAATCCTCAGTTTTCTTCTTGGTCCTTGATTGATCAAAATTTGTCTGTCGCATTGTTTTCTACAATCTCTCCGTCCATTCTCCCTTATACCCTAACTTTGGAAACTTCTTCCTCGATCTGGAAAACTTTAGAGGATCGCTTCTTCTCTACCAACCAATCGAGAGTTATCCAGCTCAAAAATGAGCTGCATTCACTGTCTGTGCAAAACAGATCCATGACAGACTATTTAGCTTCCATTAAAAGCATAGTGGACAACATTCGAGCTGCTGGAGACACCGTCAATAATGAAGATGTCCTGCATTACATCCTAAATGGATTGCCCCCTTCATACCAGTCCTTCAAAATTACAATTCGGAGCTTCCTTCAACTCATACACCTGGACGATCTGTACTCACTCCTTCGGAGTGAGGAAGTTCATCAAACTATAGATGCAGCTCGTGAACTATCATTCTCCAATACTTCTCAGCTACCTGATGGACAAACTGCTCTGTTTTCCCCCCTGTGGAAGATCCTGTGATCGATACTCCTCCAATCGTGGACGCGGCATATCCTACTCCACCAATACCAACAGAGCTACTCCTCGAACACCTAGATTTGAGGGAGAATGCCAAATCTGTGGGAAGCGCGGTCATTCTGCCGTGAACTGCTGGCACAGAGGAAACTTCAATTACACTGCTCCAACCTCTGCCTCTTCTGTTGCATTAATAGCATATCCTGAACCATCTCCCTGGTATTTGGACAATGGAGCTTCAGCTCATCTAACACCTGATGCTCTTCCTATTCAGCAACCACAGATTTATTCTGGTAGAGATCAGGTATTCGTGGGCAATGGACACTCACTTCCCATCCAAAATGTAGGTAACGGACTGCTACCGACACCTACTCGTAAGCTCTTTCTTAAACATCTCTTCCACGTTCCCAAACTTACTCACAGACTTATATCCATATCCAAGTTAACTAATGATAACAATTATTCCATTAAGTTTGATAAATCTGGTTTTTGTGTCAAGGACTTGACGACCAAACAACCACTTCTTCTCGGACAATGCCGTAATGGGCTCTATCCCATTCCGTTCAAGCCATCTATCGTTGCGGCATCCACAACTGTTTCTCCATCAGCCTCACCTCGTTCTGCTTTATCCTGGCACCGGCGGTTGGGTCATCCTCATTAAAAGACCATGGCTGCTATTTCTAAATTGTTTCCTTCACTATGTGTTTCTTCTTTAGATTCGCTATGTAATGCCTGTGCTCTATCTAAGAGTCATCGGCTACCTTTTTCTTCTTCCAAACATGTATCTTCATTTCCGTTAGAATTACTCCATATGGATGTTTGGGGTCCATCCCCTGTGGTTTCAAATGATGGTTTTCGTTATTTTTTGATTATTATAGATTATTATACCAAATACACTTGGGTTCATTTGTTAAAACAAAAACATGAAGTACCTTCTTCTCTGGTTAACTTCATCAAACAAATTGAAAAACATTTAAATACTTCTGTTCGAACTATCCGAAG
The DNA here is from genome assembly GCF_001605985.2 of Dendrobium catenatum. Taxonomy (NCBI): domain Eukaryota; kingdom Viridiplantae; phylum Streptophyta; class Magnoliopsida; order Asparagales; family Orchidaceae; genus Dendrobium; species Dendrobium catenatum. The sequence goes on along the minus strand of NW_021319951.1, from coordinate 27,941 downwards.
TGACGGAGGAACCGAATTTACTAACTCTTATCTAAAAGCCTTCACTCTATCTCGCGGCATAACTCATCAGTTCTCTTGCCCCTACACGCCCCAACAGAATGGCATCTTTGAACAAAAAATTCGTCATATTTCAGAAACTACCAGAACTCTTCTCCTCGACGCCAATCTTCCCTCCTATCTCTGGTATGCTGCTGTTCTAACCGCAGCATTTCTAATAAACTATCTTCCCTCCAATAATATTACATTCAAATCTCCTTATCAATTACTTTATAATGTGCCTCCTGATTACACTATACTTCGTTCATTGACTGCCATTGTTATCCCTGGACACGGTTCTCCGCTCCGCATAAACTTTCTCCTCATTCTATCGCCTGTATCTTTCTTGGCTATACAACAAACTACAAAGGCTATAGATGTTATAACCCCTTAACCAACAAAACCATTATTTATCGACATGTTTGTTTTGACGAATCCCTCTTTCCCTCCATTCCTTCTACCTCTACTCCTCCCCAACAATCAAACTCCTCTACTTTAACTGCCTATCTTCCTCCTTCTCCACCATCCACAGTCCACCTCTCCCCCGAACCTACACTCAATCCTATCACTCCTGCTCCATCTATTTCTACTCCCCCCACTCATCTTTCTCCTTTACATTCTTCCACTGCAACTTCTAGCACATCTCCCTCCCCTGTACCTCCAATGCCCAAAACCAACCACCCCATGATCACCCGGTCTCAAACTGGAACTCTTAAACCAAGAGTTCTCCTAGATCTTGATCATGTCATCCATCCTACGCCTACCTGTTTCTCTACTGCAAATAAAGACTTGAATTGGCGGCAAGCCATGTAAATTGAATTCAGAGCTCTTCAAGTTCAAGGCACTTGGTCTCTTGTGCCGCGTCCAACTCATCAACCAATAATTGGGTGCAAATGGATTTACAAAATCAAGCATCACTCCAATGGAAACATTGCTCGCTACAAAGTCCGTCTGGTTGCACAAGGTTTCAAACAATCCTATGGTATTGATTATTTTGAAACCTTCAGTCCAGTCGTCAAGCATACTACAATCCGTTTACTACTACTAGTTGCTCTTCATCATGGCTGGGAAATACATCAACTTGATGTTATGAATGCTTTTCTACATGGAGCTTTAATCGAGACCATTTACATGGATCATCCTCAAGGATTTGAAGATCCACATTTTTCGGACCACGTGTGCTTGTTGCACAAAGCTATCTATGGCTTAAAACAGGCACCACGCCTTTGGTTTGCCACTCTTAAGGATTATCTCAAAACTCAAAATTTCACAGTCAGTGTAGCCGACCCTTCGTTCTTTCATCTACACAAGGATCACCTACACATCTACATATTGGTATATGTTGATGACATTTTGATCACCGGCAGTGATCACCAATACATCTCCTCCTTAATAGTCAAACTGGCAAAGCACTTTCTTACAAGAAATATGGGTCGACTGTCTAAATTTCTTGGAACAGAATTCATACGCACTAAGGATGGATATCATCTCTCACAACACTCTTACATAACAGATCTGCTGCATACCGCCTCCATGTCAAACTGAAAACCACTCCTCACGCCATTACCGTCCAAGCTTCTGACAGACGCAAATCTTACGCTGTTGTTCCCTCAACCAGAATTTTTTCGTAAGATGGTTGGCTCCCTGCAGTTCATCACCTCCACCTGTCCAAATATAGCTTTTACTGTAAATACACTCTGTCAGCATATGCATAATCCTCAGCTACATCATTTTCAGTTACTTAAACATGTGTTGCGGTATCTCAAAGGCACCATTACCCATACTCTGTTTCTACCAAAAACTGAATTAATTCTCTCTGCTTATTCGGACTCTGACTGGGCTGGAGATCAGCTTGATCGTAAGTCGACAACAGGTTACTGCCTCTATCTCGGTGATGCACTGCTTACATGGTCCGTTAAAAAGCAAACAACGGTAGCTCGGTCTTCGACAGAAGCCGAATACCGTTCAATGGCAGCCGCCACAACTGATATAATCTGTACTCGACACCTTTGTGAATATTTCCTTCTCCCTCAACCAACCACAAAGCTGTTCTGCAACAACATTTCCGCAATGTCCATTGCCTGCAATCCAATCTTCCATGCTCGCACAAAGCATATTGAGATATATCACCACTTTATCCGGGAATGCATTCATGCTAACTACATTGAAGTCCATCACATTTCCACATTGGACCAAGTAGCTGATATCTTCACCAAGTGCCTTCCCTCCTCTCATCTTCTCGAGCTCCGAAACAAGCTTCTGGTCTTTCCTCCCATCAGCTTGAGGGACGGTGGTAAGCAGGCTTAGCCCACTACGCCGCCGCCCTGCTTCTACGCCCACTTCACCTGCATTTTCAAAAATTGTTTACATGATCTCCTGCCAAGTCAGGTACCTGTAAGTAACGACCGGGTTACTATTGTAATTTACTAATCCATCTCCTTTCTATAAAACACGATGCAATACGCTTCAGTGAAGTGATGGAAAATCATGAGTTACTGTTCATCGTCTTCTTCCCTTAGCTCTTTCATTTCTGCTTTCTGTTTGTTGAGTTTCTTCTATTTCCTTTAAATTTTTAAATTTAAAATTATTTTTAATTTTAAATTAATATATTAAATATTAATATTGTGTTTCTTGAAATATTTATGATGATAGAGAAAGAAGTTATCACCCTAGTGTTACATAAAAATATTTCACACATATATTTTAAGAATAGCATATAATTAGATAAAGGCATTAGTATAATCTAATAAATATGAATAATAACAACTCTTGCGATGGTAGGAGGATAAGCTTGTGCCTAAATTATCATCATGCGATGGTAGATGATCAACTTTGTAATCTCTTGATAGCAAAGGAGATCAAGTAAGAAATAGATTGGAGAAATTATTTTGTGCGGAGGTTGGATGTAGTTCTATGTTCGAAGGCTAATTAGGTGTAGCCACGTTAGTGGTATCGAGCAACGGTACCGAGCGGTAACAAGCCACTGTACACAGCGAAGGGGTGATGTGACGTATACTGGTCGGTCTCCGAACGGCGATGTCCGCACAGAATAATTAATCCATAGAATGGGTGTCAAATGTCTGTTTTTGGCAAACAAGGGATGATCATCTGCAAAGAATATCAATAAGAGGGAGATGATTGGTTAAGTCATTCTTTTCATAGGATGCGAAAGTGGATAACTATGAAGTCTTGACTTAGATGGTAAATAACATGGTGTCCCTGTTGACCTCTAAGTATTAATCCAGCAGAAAAAAAAGAAATCAAATCAAATACCTGTAAAACCGCTGGATCCACGAATTCCTCCGCAAATCCAGTCGTTCGGCGCCGTCTGCGTCGTATCCCGAAAATTAGGCGTAAATCTTGCTCAAATTCTGCGATCCGTAGCTCCGCTCGCGTCGTTAAATACCGAACCCTCAGCTGCTTCTGCTCTCCACGCTCGACTCCACTCGCAGAAACCCCTGCTCCCGATACCCCCCGTAAACCACACGACTCTTCCTCCCCAAGTCTCCGACCTAACCTCCCGATCTCTCTCAACCCCAAGCCGAGCTCTTCCTTCTCGCCCAGTTGCTCCCGACCTTCTCCCACATCCGGCCGAACCCCATCTCCCCGACGCCGAAGCCATCTTTGCCCTGTCTCGGTTCCTTCAAGCCCGAGAGGGAGAGAGAGAGAGAGAGAGAGAGAGAAAGAGAGGAGAGAGGAAGAGAACCCTTACCTTGCACTCCGCCTCCTCCCTTGCCGTTCGACTCACCTCCTTCGACGACTTCCTCCTGTCGAACCGGAAGGAAATACGGGAGGTAGCCGGCTGTGAAGGTAAATTCTCCCTTTCACGCGTGGCTTTGGCCAAATCCCGTAAGCCATGGGAGGGGAATAAAATTAGTAAATGGAGAAAATTTTACACATCATTATTAGATTCATTTATCATTAATTAATGCTCAATCGTTGGCATATTCATTCTCAATCATCAATATCATATTTTTAATAAACAGACTTAACACATAAGAGTTAATTAATTATTCATATAAATTTTTAGTTTGCTAATGTAAATATTTCTTCCTATTTCTTAAATGCAAATGGGGATTATTTATTTGGAACTTGAGATGTTCATACTATAAGATCATACTGCATGGTATCCATTACATGGTATATATATGAAATTAGAGAAATAACGACATACCGAGCTTATTTGTTCATTTGTGAATAAATAATTTGCTTCTTTGATGAAATTTGTACAATTATGTGCATGTTTATAACTCATAATGAATTTATAACCATAGTCTCATATTATAAGTTTCCAAAAATTTTATAGCTCCAATCTTTTCATTATTTTTTAAAGATTTTCTCTATCTCTATTTGTGTGGCCACAAAATAATACAATTAAAATTTTTTTTATTAAACCAATGTTTCATTTGTGGCAACTTTCTTATTGCTTTCTACAATAGTCTTCATGTACAAAATTTTTTGAAAGTTACGAAAAAAATATTAGTCAAAAGTTGTCTCAAATGAAGCCTAAAGAATGAGAGATTATTACATGCAGAGATCGAACACATATAATCGCTCGGTTTTATCTCTGTGAACAGTAAAAGCGTAGTGGTGAACAGTAAAATTCACAGAGACAAACCGAATGGTTCTCTGTGTTCGATCTCCACACGCAATAATTTCTCTCTAAAAGAAGGGTTTAAATATTTTTTTCTTATATATATATATATATATATATAACGTCCTGGAATATTCGCTGTGGTAGAAAAATATAGATATTAATGTCTTAGCTTTGTATGAAAATCAAGCACACAAGGAGATAAAAGAGAGGGTTTAACGTTCATAAGAGACACCAAAGTTTTTATGTGGAAACCCCTGAAAAGGGGGAAAAACCACAAGGCATGACCCAGTTTGAATGAATCCACTATTATTTGGAGATGATTACAAATGAGGCCCTTCTTTGGGCGGAAGGCCTTGGGTCGATGTAGCAAATGTACATCACATTACATGATGGGAATTGGAAGAATTAGTATTGAAATATTGTTTAGTCGGCAGAACCATAATTGACGGGCAATGGAGGTCGGAAAGATCGTAGTCTAGTGAAGATGGTCGAAAGTGTTGAAACTTATTAATTATGAATTAGGTTATTATACCTAAGTTTATGTCCCAGCGGCTAACCAAGAAGGGGGGGTGAATTGGTATTTAAAAATTTCCTTCTTATATTTTAAACCGATAAAAAATCTTATAGTGAAATTTTTTGAAAAAGAGAGATCAACAGAAAAAAATAAAGTAAAAAGAAGCGGAAAATAAAAAGACACAAGATTTTTTGTGGTTCAGTCAAACACGACCTACATTCACTCCCTGAAGTCTCCCACTTCAGGTATTATACTATTACCACTTAGTGTCTCTCTTTCTGTCCCCACAGCAAGGCGGAGAAGCCTTCACAAAAACACTCTTCCACCACTACCTGGTGCGACAGAGAACCGTCATCCTTTTACACCTTCCAACTGTAGGCAGAGTACCTCCCGCTGTTCACACTCTCCAAGTGTAGGCAGAGAACCTTCCAGCTGTTCACACTCTCTAAGTGTAGGCAGATAATCTTTCGCTGTTCACACTCATCGAGTGTAGGCAGAGAACCTTCCGCTATTCACACTCTCTAAGTGTAGGTAGAGAACCTTTTTCCTGTCACACTTCTCTAAGTGTAGGTAGAGAACCTTCGTCCTTTCACACTTCTCCAAGTGTAGACAGAGAACCTTCATCCTTTCATACTTCTCCAAGTGTAGGCAGATAACCTTCATCCTTTCACACTTCTCCAAATGTAGGGAGAAAACCCTCATGCTGTTCACACTCCTCGAATGTCGGCAGAGAACCGAATCTTCTTGAAAAGATCTTCTCATGAGAAATTTGGAAGGATAAGAGAAAAGAATGAAGTAATCACAATTCACAAACGAAGATTCTTACCATTGAGTACCAAGTGAACCCTTCACACTCTAGTAGTAAGAATTCTCCTTTAAACACTCTCTCACACTCTCTCCTTTGTTCTCCCTTCAATTTGCATGAAGACCATTAGACAAAAAGATTTCAAGATAGTTTTAAGTGAACTTTTTATAAGAAAGACACAAAAAACCGTCCAATAATTGTAAAATTTCAATTCAGTACGCACTCAATCATCCCGTACGATCGAATTTCATACGTACGAATAGTGTAAAAACTGTTGCATACGAACTCAATGTGCATTGGTACAAAATTCCTTTGTACCCGTTCATCGTCCCATACGAACATAGTTCGTCTGGTACGAACATAGTTCGTCTGGTACAAACATAATTCGTCTGCTACGAACATAGTTCGTCTGGTACGAATAGTTATTTCAAAGGTTCGTTGGGACGAAAAAATAGGACGAATCACAAGTTCAAAGAGTAGAGAACATCGTCCAGGGATGAAGGTGTCGATTAGTCTGGACGAACAGAATAAACTGAAAATCCAGAGGAGATCATCCAGAGATGAATGGGACTATTCCTCTAGACGAATAGTTTAAACTGAAAATTCAGAGGAGATCGTCCAGGGATGAATGGGACTATTCGTCTGGACGAATAGTTCAAACTAAAAATCCAAAGGAGATCATCCAGGGATGAATGAGACTATTCATCTTGACAAACAGTTCAAACTGAAAATCCAGAGGAGATCGTCCAGAGATGAATGGGACTATTCATCTGGACGAACAGTTCAAACTAAAAATTCAGAGGATATCGTCCAGGGATGAATGGGACTATTCGTCTGGACGAACAGCACTTAGAAAAATTTTTACTCACCCTATATTCATTCCATTTTCTCCTGGAGGTGTATAACTGATCTGATCGTCTCGTATGAACATAGCTCGTCCTGTACGATCAGTATTAAAAATTGTGAATTTTAAAGTTCTCCCCCGGTGTATGTGTGTTGAGTTACTTAATTACAATCCCTCTAACTCAAGTAAAACAAATACATACTCCAAGTTACAAAAAATAATAAGTAGATCTTTAATTTAAAGTCTTCAACAATATGAAGTATGATTTCTCTAAAATGTTAGTACACACAAGAGCAAAAAAAAATTCTTCCAAAATGTGTTAGGAGAAAGTAATACTCAAAACAATAATATTTGGAATCATCAAAATATATAAGTTGCAAGAATGTCAAGCTTGAAAAGCTAAGTAGCAACTCTCTCAATAAACTCACCCTTTTTATGATGGCAAAATAATTATTGTTTGTATAATTTTTAAATTCCTAAGTTTCTCCTAAACTCCCATTGAATAAATAAGCATGTGAGAATAAGGGGCATATTTATTTAACTAATCCCAATTTTTAAATTTTTATAAAAAAGTACAAACACAAAAATACGAACAACACGTTAAAAATACTTACGAATAACACATTAAAAAAAACTTTTACGGGTCTCCGAAAGGATTCTGCTCGTGGGTTTCGAATGCAAAGGATCGATCGCACTATCCCGTAGGATAAAATGATTGTAGGCGTCTACACTCGACACAAGCAGGCTGATGAAAGAGCAGATGGAGTCATATATATGATTAGTCATGGAGGATACCAGCTTTCACCCATTCGATACATCAGCTCAAATAGGATTTATTTGATATGGGGATCGATTTCCTACGGGCGCAAGCCCCCGTGGTTAATTACATCTTAGACCTTGGTCTAAGAAAACTCTCAATTATGAATGTTAGATTATCTTCTCAAATGGGTTTAGCACAAAGGAATTTCTAGGCTTTCCTAATCAATGGGAAAGAGAGGCTCAACATAGCTTAATCATCCATATGTGATTCAATCATCATTCGGCTGGTCTAAAGCAGAGGAAACTTGAGAAAAAGAAGAGACACTTCACCTCAAATATGCATGAGGGAAAGAGGGAGGTGGCGTCATCTATGTGATACAGATGGATAGGTTTTATATCTTCAAAAAGAAAAGAAAACTTACCCACCGATGAGGCGTATAGTGGTACACTCATATCACTCACCTTAGATCCTAAATCTATAAAAGATGTAATATCATACATACAATATTAACATCTACAACCTAACTGATGCAATCCTGGACTTATTCCTTGCCTGAAAGAGAAAGCCAGCTAAAATCACCTAATCGTATAAAATCCATGATATTTGGTCTATATGAAAGATGGGTGGGTGGTTAGACTTTATAATTTGGAGTCGACATCTAGAGAAGTTCCTAAGTGACTCCACGCTTATGAATAGTATTATGCTTATAAGACTAATGCAATTAAGTTTTAATTTTAATTTGTTGCTAATGCAATGTATGCTAATTAAAGTCTCCAAATCAAAAATATATAAAATTTTAAAAAGGCTTATAAAATAATTTTTCAGAAAGACTAAGCGTCCCCTGGTCCGGCACTTCAATCTCACAGGCCAGATTATTCGGACTCTACCCGCAGGCGGGGAAGTGTTAAAGAAGGAAAAGAGAATGCATTTAAGATGCATGTGACCCCGGACGATTCCGACTATTCTGTAAATCATTATATTTCTATGTTGCTTAATCCTTAAAATTTTATTATTGATTATGAGTATAAAAATTTTATCCCTAAGAGCCTAGCGAGGCAGGCACATCCACATGCAAGAAAGAAACCTAAAAAAATCATGTCATTTCTACTGCGCAATCAAATTAAACACAACATCAAAAATAAATCATAGAAAAGTATCCAAAGTCTATGACAAGTGCCATACAATATTACATCACAGAGTATAGAAAAAGTAGTGGTGGCCAGGCTCCACCAACAACAACTCAGGTTTTACTCCTAAAGAATGACTTAAATTTTAAAATAAGGCATTTTATATCTTCAATCTTCATCTGCACTTCCTTGATTCATTTATGGATTATCTTCCTCCCTTCTGGTTCCTCGTAGGGTGTGCTCCAAAAGTATGTCCAAATGAAAAAGGAAATTTTCTACAAGAAATTTCATTTTCCCTTTGGACCCCTCTATATTTAAAATGTCTTGTTTTAAATTTTCACAACACTTGACACGAAATATATTACATCAAAAAAATGAAAATCTAGACTCTCCTGCAGGGTTATTCTAAGCTGTTATAATAAAAAAAAATCATCCAAGCAGTTATATATGAATAAAAATGCTCAAAATAAATCACACTTGGTCGTGCTCTATTATTTGGGGGCTAAGCAGCTGAAGCACCTATAGCAGTTTTACATTTTTATTATTAATTTTAGCCCCCTTTTAGCGCTATATGTGCACGACCATCTGCAAGAAGATAATGTCAGTATAAAAAGAGTTCTTAACCTATGGGTATTCTATCGCTCACACACAGTGCAGGAAAAAGAACTAGAAATTATCATAGAAAACTTAAGCAAGTAGTAAAACAAACAGCATACGTGTCACATGCAAGTCACCACAATACAGAGATAGAAAGAAAAGCAAAACATCGGCCTAACCTAGAGCTAGTAGTCGTGTTCTAACAAACAAGTCTAAGTGTGTGTAGGCTTTGTGGTTTTGGTATGTCATATATAGGATAATTTAATTAAAGTTTTTTGCATTTGATTTGTTGAAGGGCAAAAGGGAGATTTTAATTAAAGTTTAAATATTAGTATTTTAAGATTAATTTTAGAGATTTTATTTTTAATATTTGATTGATTACCACCTTTGTTTCACACCGAGGTCGTGAGGTTTATTTCACCTTCCTTGGGGCTAACTTAATAACCTCGTAGGCCTTGGTTATCCAATGGCAACCAATTTTATTGAATTATTAGTTGGTTATAAATTAGAAAAGAAAGATCAGTTGAGCAGTTTATTAATCAAATTTGTTGATTGATTTTAAAGATTGATATAAGATTTGATATTTTAAGAGTCTTTTATCCTAATGAATTTTAGCTTTAGGTTTGATCTCCTAATTTTAATCTACATCTTTTAAAGTTTAGATTAGTTAAGGGTTTATTATTAGATTATTTGAACTTGATTTAGATTTGGTATTTTTTAATGGTTATAAAATATTAATTATAGTTAGAATAAAAATTAAGTGTTTTAGTGCATTTTAAAGGATTGAATTAAGATTGATTTTCATTGGTTGATTATTAATGGATTAAAGAAAACTAAACCTAGGAAAACATGTCACTAAATTTTTATTTTGATGTTTCTATCATATAAGAAGCATGCACCCTAAGTCTATATTATCTAAGACTTAGTCTTTAATTTTTGTATTTAAGTGTCACTAAAGTTTTAGTACTAAAGAGGTTTTGTTTTCTAACCCTTAGGACTTTTTTGCATATGTCACTGGATTTAGGGATCTAAAATAAAAAGAAAAGAAATTCTAGTTATAAAATAAAGTTTCTAAAGGGTCATAAAGGGTGAAGAGCATGCAATCATTAAGGCCCCTAAAGGTTTTCTAAGTTTTTAAGGAAACTCACATCACCAGGGGCTATGACCTAGTGGTTCCACCTGTAGCGCCCCTATCAGACTGAATGGGGGCGACTGATGCTCGGATCCGACTATCCATGCTCCTTCTCCGAATGCTCCAGTGCTCCTTATCCTTTGCTCTCTAAAAGGTGCCTCGCAAAGTATAGAAGAAATGTGTATTAGAGCACATTATATATAATAAGCAAATGATAATACAAAGAAATAAAGATGCAGTAAAAGCAAGAACGTACCTTTTTGTATACCGGTTGAGCCATTTATCTTTTGGATTCTCCCCATTTTACAAGCATTAAAACATAAAACATAAAAGAAGCAATAGAATGACTAAAAGCAAAGCAAGAGATGACTAAATGCGATAGAAAGAAAAGATTAAAAATCAAACATAAAAATATTGTAGGCATTGTTATTATTGGGCACACTTCTTTGAAGCCATGTGTGCCTCTAAAATAACCTTCTCCCCAATTCAATGTGATATGAATAAGGAAGAAGGTATTTCCAATGCCCTTTATTGTCCCCCGCATTCTAAATAAAGCACTTGGTACATTTAAAACGACTACCCAAACTATTTCTCTAAATGAAGCCCAAAATGACGAAAGGGAACAAATTCCCAAAACTATAATTCAAAACAAGTTTCTACTTGTTTCACACTCTTCCAAAAATGCAACCTTATAAGAAAACATTAAAGAGAGCTAATTCAAATAAGAAAGATTATTTTGTTTCAGAAAGACATCAAAGAGAACTTTCTACACAAAACTGACCGTAAAGCTTCAAATTCAAAAAAAAATCTACTTA
>NW_021319951.1:0-16614 GCF_001605985.2 Dendrobium catenatum | reverse complement strand
GAAACACAATATTAATATTTAATATATTAATTTAAAATTAAAAATAATTTTAAATTTAAAGATTTAAAGGAAATTAATTTGAAAATCAATTCAAAAAATTTAACTCTACTACCTCAATGTTCATCTTATGCTTCCAATGGGACAATTTTCTTACAGCTTTCTACAACAATTTTTTGATACAAAATTTTTAAAAAAATTGCAAAAAAATAATCACAAAAACTATTTCAAACCTACCTTTAATCACTATAATCATATTAAAATTTTTAATCATCATCTCGCGTTCAATTAAGCACAATGTATGCTTCCAAAGCATTTCCAAACTGACCATTCCAATTTGCAGATCAATCTGTGAAAAAAAAGAGAGAAACTTTTATCAACAAAATAATAAAGACAAAAAGGATTTAAAATAGGGAGTATTATTCTCTGCGGACACCGGACATAGAAAACCTTCTTGTTTTCTCTCTGTCTATAATAAAAGCACAGTTAATATAGCAGTTGTACTTTGATTGCATTTTTACTGTAGAAAGAGAAAAAATTGGACAGTTTTCTCAGACCGGTGTCCGCACAAAAACAGGCACAATGTTGAGCAAATATATTTTCAGTAATCGGTGATGACAATTTTAACCCATGAACATAACAAGAAAATGACAAGAAAACAAGCAGCTCAAAGAGCCGCGAAGCTTAGATGACTTAGCAGTTAAACACCCATTCCCCAACTCAAATTACTCAATGAAACAAGCTAAACAAAGTTACCTTCAAAATTAATACATTTAAAGGAAAACAAGAGCAGATTTTTAGTCATTCCACATATTTTCGTCCTCCATCTAAATTGTGCGATGAAATGCAATTACACAGTAGTGGCTGTAGCTTTCGTCCCGACGCCATTTTTACCGTCGGCCATCTCAACCACGGCGCCGCCGGCATGAACGTATTCATCCGCAATAAATCGGCCCCATAACCAGTGCGCCTTCCAGACGAGTACCATCTCCTCAATGGGAACCCCCTTCGTCTCCGGCAGAAAGATGCATGGCAATAGAGACAGTCATGATAAGCACCCAACTCCGAAAAAAGTAGATTAGCCCAAACTTAAACCTGCAAAGAAGAGACAAAAATGCCTGCGCAATAACTAAGGTAAAAAGCATGTTCACAGAAACAGTAATACTCTGCCCTGCAGATCGTACCTCCATCGGAAAAATCTCCGACGGCACCAACCACCCCAGCGGCCCCCAGGACCACGCGAACCCAGCCACGTAGATGCAGTTGAAAGCCACCACCCCAAAAGAGTAGCTCTTGGACAAGTGGCCTTCGCCGGAAGTCCCAAACTTGGCGTCGATGAGGGTGCCGACAATTATCTGGCAAGCGAACATCTGTTTGCCGCCCTGCAGGAAAAACTTACGGCAGCCGAGGCGATCGACGGTGAAGATAGAGACGAATGTGGCGAGCACGTTGACGAGGCCGGTGATGACGGCGGACATGAGGGAGGCGTTGCTGCCGAAACCGATGGTTTTGAATAGAACAGGGGCGTAGAACATGATGACATTGATGCCGGTGAGTTGCTGGAAGAAGGGGATTAAGATGGCCATTGTGAGCTGGGGGCGGTATCGGCGATGGATGATGTTGCGCCATGGGTGTTGGACGGTTTTGGATTCCTCGCTGGCAGCTTGGAGATCGGCGTATTCTAGGTGGATGTCATCGGTGCCGCGGATTTTGCGGAGCATGGTGAGGGCTTGCTCTTGGCGGCCGCGTTGGATGAGGGAGTTGGGGGTGTCAGGGAGGAAGAGGGAGCCGAGGGTGATGATCGATGGCGGCGGGTACGGCGGCGAGGGCGAGGATGACGCGGCAGCCCCAGCCCCAGCCCCCCTTTGATCTTGGCGGTACCGTAGTTGATGAGGCTTGCGGCGAGAATGCCAATTGTGATCATGAGCTGGAAGCAGATGTTGAGCATACCTCGGAGTTCGGCTGGTGCCATTTCTGATAGGTAGAGAGGGACCGACTGAGAATTTAAAAAAAAAGTAAATTTGCGTTACAATGTGTTTTTTACAAAAAAAATTAAAGCCAATTTAATCCCAAATTCCTACACATCAGGTCTCAAATCTATGAATTTACTATTGAAGAAGAAGCTCCCACGCACAAAATCAAGATGAGCGATGCGTTAAAATTTGTTCTAGTACTAAGTGAAGAAAAAGCTTCAGCTTTGTGCTTTGTGATTGGGCGTTAAATAGTATAGGGATTTCAGGATTTGGGATCCATCAGTTAAAACTTGGCATTTCTGGTCATCAAATTTATTTTGGATGATAAGAATATAAATTATAATTAATTTTTATTAAAATGATTCTAATTTTTTACATGGTCATTCAATTCAGTTGAAATAATCTAGCCAAGTAACAGGAATCTAAGGAATTTTTTCATAAACATTTTTATGAAGATCAATCAAACCTCTGTGAATATTTATTTGAATGCATGCGATATAGGAAGACTTATGTCAAGCAAATTAATTTTATTTTTATTGTTATATTAAATTATTAATTAACATATTGTTTACATTTTTTGCAAGGATCGACATAGGTTGAGCATTTTTTTATGCCAAAATCAATTGAATACATTCTTTCAAAATAATGTTTTTATCTTATAAATTTTATTTATTTATAATTGCCTCGATATTTGTCTTATAAAATAATAGATAATCCTGATAATAAGATTTAAATACATTATAATTAAAAACAAATATCTTGTAGTCTAAATAATCATAGATAATAATATTTCTATCCAATATTTTTTCTGCCTGTTCTATGGCATAGATCATAGCTAGCAAAATAGTATATTTTAATTTTTTTAATTTTATTAGAAATAATCCGATCCCTAGTTGTACTCCTGTTTTACCAAGTAACAATTATAACTTCTGGGATTATAGAAGATGTTAGATATAAGATAATAGACTAATTCTTTCTGTTTGTCTAAAACTAAGTGAGAATGCGTTTTTCTGATTGATAAAAGATATGAGTAAACGGACAAAGACATTCAAATAACCCTTGCAGAACTAAAATTTGAGATTAAAATTAAATTTACAAAAAAATTTTAAAAAAATATGACGTAGAAAGATCGTAACAGAGTAAGATCAATAACAAAACAGGGGAAGAGTGAAGCAAACATATAAACCCTTCTATGGAAATAGAGAAAACCTTGTAGAACTTTGAAAAATAGATGTATTATTAGGCGGCAGATTTGCTCACCTGGTTGGCGAAGCCAACACCGACGCCGAGAAGGATGCGGACGATGGAATGATAAGCATGGCAACATCCTTAGCCGCGCCATTACCGCCGCTCCGACGAGCGAGGTAATCCGCCGGGTCGACCACTTCTGGCCCAGGGTCCGCGTCACAAGACCGAAGCAACAGAAGAGGCGATAACCGCCGCGAGATACAGGACCTGATGAACGTCGTTAACAATTGATCGAACTTACCCAGTACTTGATTGTTTTCTCGTGTCCCTCCTTTGGAACACCGACGGGGGAAGAAAATTTACGCAGAATTGAATCCGATTTGATGTCACTCCACCTTCCATCCGCATCAAAATAGGGAACAAAACACAAAAAAATTCATATTCTGATCAATCGTTCGGGATTATAAGTGAAACCCTAAGAATTTTATTTGGCTTCCGAGCTCGATCTTTACCAGAGATTCCGATGTTCCATATCGAGATAAGGCCGCCGGTGCCGCCAACATGGCAGGCGTGGAACGACGAACTTGTCATTCTTCCCCGGGATTCTCCATTCCCATCACCAGATAGGGTTCAAGATTGCTCCTCCCGCCCCATGACAAAGAGGGGACAATGAAGATTGCGAGGGGAAAATTTGTAAGGGCGTGCCACGATGGAGAGAAGAATCTGATATGTTAATTTAACCTTTTATTATGATTCGTTCAAATTATGGGAGAAGTGGTTTGTTGTATTTGTGTGCTATGAGAGTAGTTTTTAAACGCTAATTTTTGGTATAACTGAGGCCTCAAAAATTCGGATAAATAAATGAACACAAAAAAAAAAATCTTTAATGATTTTCATTTGGGAGTTAAATCCAAGTTGTGAAAATCGGAGCCGAGACAACGAACCGGAAGAGGGGACGAGGTTCACCGTTCGACCCGGTTTCGCGGTCGACCGGGGATCGAACCGGATTTTTGACGTATTAAATAATTATATTATTAAAATTTAATAAAAAAAATCAATTAATATAATTATAATGAGCATTAATAATATTTATATAATTTTTATACATATAAAATATCATTGAATAATAATATATTTTATAAGGATAACCACTTTAATATAATTTATAAATTTTCATCAATTTAAAACATTTATTACATAATATAATTTAAATCTATTGCAATAATACCATTTATAATATTTATAATTTAAATATATATAATAATATATACCAAAAGTTATAAATATAAATATCATTTAAAAATAATATATTATTAATTTAATTAATTTATAAGAATAATTTTAAATATATTATATAAATTATATGATTAATTTTTTATAACATTTATTATAATATATATATATATAGCAAATTCATAATACATAATCATTCAAATTTGAGCTCCAACTTAAACAAAAATTTACAAGCGCAAACTTAAAAGAAAAATTTGAAGCCCAACTAGCCAATAAGCCCAAAATTCACATTTTTAAAGTAATCATGCCCAAGTATTATGCAACTTTTTTAGTCCCACAATTCATAGGTGGCGAGTTGAACATCCCTTCTTTGAAACTCTTTATAAAGGAAGAAGTACCTCTTTTTTGCAAATTAACATTATGGTGAGTATTGTAAGATATCTTGCATGTATTAAAGATGAAATTAATCATCATAATTAATAAAATTATTTTAAAGTTTTAAAATTTTTAATAACTAAAATATATATTTAAAAATTTTAATTAAACAAAAAGAAAAAATATTTTTACAACCGGCCGGTTCCTTTCCAACCCGACCGGTTCAACGGTTCACTGCTTTGAACCGCCGGTATTCATCCGTGTTTTGATCCGGTTCTATGCAGAGACGGTTTTTGGAAGCTGGGGAGCGGACGCCACGACCGTTTCACACGAGCGCTGTTAGGAGCCCCCGGCCCCCCGTCATCCTCTTTTTCCAAAACAGTGTTAAATCAGGTTACATTAATACATATTAAAAATTTAATTTTCCAATGATCTTAACACTATGAATTAATAATATTAATTCATCGGGAATATCTATGAAATACTAAAATAAAATTTATACTAACGCTAAGTTACATAATTCTAAATTGAATCATTCTTAAATATACAGAAGTACTCCATTCCGGAAAACTTGTGAAGCCATTGTGTTTTCTTCGGCTCACGAATTTAGCGAGAGGGCAACCGCTTATAATGCCAATTGAAATTTAGATTATTAATAGGAATTTAAGAAAAGTATTTCCCGAGCAAAGCTTGGCCCATGCTTTTTCGCGATCTACGTGGGAAGAGAATGTTGGATAGATTAGAAAGAGAAAAAGTTGAGGGGAGAGATAAAGTTCCGTTTGCCTCTCTTTATACAAATGTATGTATTGTTTTAATTTATACCCTAAATGACTTATATGTATTTATTGTTACTAAAAATTTCATGAAAAAGATGTTAAAACAACAACGTAAACAACATCAAGCCTTGTCCCACTTTGAGATGGCCCGAATGAAATCCCCTTTTTTCGGCTTTGTTTCGGTTAAAAGGGTCAAATTCTTATTTTAAATCTAATAAAAAACAGATTTTCTAACTAATTCTTCTAACCCAAGTTCTTTATTTAGGTTCTACCCCTTACTCCTTAACTTACCGAATAATTCACGTACCTCAACTTTCCTAACGGGTATTTCCTCAAAAGACCCGTTCGGTTTATTTTGTGAACCATCATCTTAATACTCTCCCTAGTCTTAATCTTCTTTATTGAACTTACCCCACCTCCAGTTAATTGTCTTTTTTCCTATTAGTTTTATTAAAAGATTATTATTACATATAAAATTTTTTAAAGATATATGGGGGTTAATTTAGAATTTTATCATTTTAAAAATATTAAAAGTATAAATTTTTATATTATATAAATAATATAATTTATAAACAATAAATTTAAATAATATTATTAAAAAAATTTGAAATTAAGTCTAAATATTAAAAAAAAAGTGAAAAAATCGTAAGTATTACATGTTTAAAATATAACTAATTATTTATACTTAATTATTATTTGATTCGTTCTAAAAATAATTATCGCTATTATGTTTGTATTTAAATATTAAATTTTTGTAATATTAGTTATTTATTATTTTATAAATATTCAACAATTTTTTTTAATTATTAACTT
Source organism: Dendrobium catenatum (assembly GCF_001605985.2). NCBI lineage: Eukaryota > Viridiplantae > Streptophyta > Magnoliopsida > Asparagales > Orchidaceae > Dendrobium > Dendrobium catenatum. The sequence continues at coordinate 10,259 of NW_021319951.1, read as the reverse complement.
AATATTATCTTTTTTAAATATATTTTAATTTTTATCTTTTACTATAGGGAATAAATATTTTAAAATTACAACTAGCCGTTCTATCATCAAAAATTAACATAATATAATAATGATCATTGTATAATTATAAATATTATTTAATTAAATTGAATTTAAAAATTTGCAATTTTATGCTTCTTTATGGTTTTAATAATTTTAAAGAATTTACATTAATTTATTATTTAATTATTCTTACAATTAACCCATCTTTTAATAAATATAATAATTTAAATCTTTTAACTAAATCTATATTTAAAATTTTGGGAAAAATTTTTTTAATTCTTATTAAATTTTCCCTTATAAAAAATCTTTTTTTTTGAACTACCAAAAATAATATATTATATGTTAACAAAAATATAATTTTAATTATTTAGTTTATTTAATTTTATCCAATATTTATTTTAATATTTAAATTTATTTTCTATTTAAAATAAATTTAATTATTATTTATTAAAATAGATAATTTATAATTAAATAAATTTAAAAAAAAATCCCCACCGGCATTTCACTTCTCTCTCTTTCTCTTCCGCACACTCTCTCTCTCTTCTCGCCCGCTCTCTTTTCATAAATTTAAATATTTAGAGGAATAAAATTAAGTAGATTTTTATGGAAAAAAAAAGCTTTCATCAACCATAAAAGGAGAGAGAATTGACAAATCTTTTGGTGACGTCAAAAAAATGAAAAAGGGTGCCGACGGATCAGCTATTGAGGGAAAGCAATGTTCTCATCCGCCCATTGGGAGGTGGCTGCTTAAAGGTTAGAACAGGGTTTTGGTAAGAATAATTAACTTTTGTATGAGGCATAAATTAAAAATAATAACGGTCATATATTTTTTTAAAATTTTTAAAATGGTAATAATTTTCAGCCTTTCGATCTAAATCAAAATTGCCTAAAATTACATTTACCTTTGCGTCCGTTTCTTTGTTCAATGGGTTCTGATTCGGCCCCCCTTACGAAGCGAATGTCGATCGAGCCGAACCGTTAGACCCCTAGATCGAACTAATATTTATAATTACATACTTTCTTCTAATTGATCTTTATAATACCCAACTTTTCAAATTGTCTTAAAAAAATAATTCATGGTCTTATGATTCCTTATATATTTGAACTGTTTGTAAGTTTTCATTATTTCCATAAAAATAAGTTTGAAGGTTCTTTTTTGCTTTTTGTGATCCGAGAAGTAATAATGACCAAATTAGGGGGTGGGAGTTGGGTATTTCTAGGGTTGTTATGGAGATAACTTACTTATGACTTTGCTTTTGGAATCCAATCATAGTTTCTTGATACGGGCTTCACCAAAGATTAGCTTGATTCGGCACGAATCTCGAGGCGGAAAGGCTAGGGTTGCGAGAACGTGTGCAAAAATTAATTCCGAGGAGCGCCGCCAAACTCCGTTTCAGCAAGCTTATAGTCGAAAGCTGAAGCGTCTCGGGAGAATGGCGAACTCAGACGGACACCGAAATAACGACTCGGATCGCGAGCGCACAAATGGTGCGAATACATGATAGGGCCGAGTTGAGTTGGAAGGTTCAAACGCGCAATGTTAGTACCCAAACGGACTTCTTGACGACTTATTACTCCATCGAGGCTCGACGAACCGGAATCCAACGAGCCCCAAAGATCACAATCCCACATAGCAAGTGCATGAATGGTGAGATTCCTAGGGATTCAATAATCGGGCCCGTCCATTTGACCACTCCCTACTTGCCCCTTGATCTCACACTATTTAACGTCATGCCCCACTCTTTAGAAAAATCTATAAATAGAGCCCTTCATTTCCAGAGGGGATCCAAGCAAGAGAGGGAAGAAGAGAAGAGAAGGAAGAGTTCCTCCGTCGACAGCCGCCGCGACCACCGCCCGGCCATCGCAAAACCTCGCGACCCAGCAGGAATCTCGTCCGGGACCTACCAACGGCCGCAGACCTCGCCGACCACACAAAACCTCGCGGTCCACCCCCTTAAGCCGACGTCATCCTCGAGTCCTGCCAAAGAGCCCGAGTCTTGGTCAAGGCCCGACCACTTCAAGTCCCTACATCTTAGCCAAGACCCAACGTCTTGTTCAGGCCTGACACTCAGTCGCCTATTCCTGCCAAACCCGACGTCTTGTTCAGGCCCGACAGTTAAGGTCCGACATCCTGCGAGACCCGACGTCCTGCTGAGACCTGACGTCCTGCATTAAGACTCGACATCCTACTCAAGCCAGACCATCAATCCATTCTTCCAAGTGACATGGACTAACACACTGGGGCTCCTCATCTCCTTACCGCCTACGGCCTTCTGAACCAACCTGTCGCCTAAACGGTTCCGTCCGACCTCCTTCATCACCAGACAACGGTCTCCTTCCGACTACGGTCTTCGACCGACTACGGTCTCCGGATCGACTACGGCTTCGGCGACTACGGATCATTCCGCCGACTACGGGTCTCGGCCGACTACGTCTCGCCGCCGACTACGTCTTCCGGCGGACTACGGGTTCTGCCGACTACGGTCTTCTCGCCGACATAACGGCCTCAGGCCAAACAAACCTCACCCCCCCATGTATATGTTAACTTTTACCATTGTAAGCATCTATATTATGGTACATTTGCATCTCAATACCAGGCTTCTCCTAAAGAAGGGCCTCCATTGTACCGGTACCTACAAATTACTTAGATTGGATTCATTTCAACTGGGCTAGGCCCATGGTTTTCCTTTTCAGGGGGGTTCCACGAAAACTTTGGTGGTCTCTATAACTACCTCTCACTTAAATTGGTTGTGCTAGTCCGTTACACGCTTAAGACGGGGTACCTTATTTCTCTCCCGCCAAGGCCCGGTTTCCGACCCGCATACAGGGTTTGGCGCGCAGTCGTGGGAAAAGGGTGCATTCCCTTGACTGGGGGCAATTAGTGGCTTCAATCTCAAAGATCACAGGCATCTATCATAAGCAGCCAAGGATGCGGACTGGGGTTATACTTTGACCCCATTTCTGGTAAAGATCCCTATAATGCCTTTATATATACAGCGGGATGGATATTTTTTTCAGGAATATCTCGGCAATGCCGGGATGACTTCCAAAATCAATGGGCAAGCTTTAAAACCAGTCCCATTTGGGCTTCTACTCCTTGGGCAAAGGTCTTTAAAACCTTGACCTTCCAAAAACGACAGTAACCGGGGTTCTACTGGAACATTTTCACCTTTGAATTTCGAACCGCGGCATTCGCCCTCTCCCAATCAAAGGTGCGGTAAAATCGATCCAGGGGGTCATTCCGATTCCGACCTCTTCTACACAGTTAAGCGTCGTCGAGCAAAGGCTCGACATAAACCTCAGAAAGGTCTCGACATCTGGTGGGTTTTCGGCCTCTCCCGGTTAAACGTCATCGAGCAAGGCTCCACATAACAAACCTCCCGGGGAAAGGGTCCTAAATTCCTTGTTGGATTCTCCCGACCTCTTCCAACCAGGGTTAAACGTTGTCGAGTAGGCTTCCGACCATTACATCCCCTCGGAAAAGTCTAATCCCTTTGGGTGGTTCTCCCGACCTCTCCACACGGTTACCAGCGTCGAGCAAAGGCTCCGACATACAACCCTCGGGAAAGGTCCTAATCCCTGGTATTCTCGACTTCTCCACACAGAGTAACGTCGTCGATCAAAGGCTCTGACATACTACCTCGGAAAGGTCTCAACCTTGGTTGGATGTCTCCCGAACCTCTTACCAACAGGTTAACGCTCGTTCGGAGCAGGGCTCGGCATAACAACCTCGGAAAGGTCTAATCTTAGTGTTCTCCCGACCTCTTCACACAGCGTAACTCGTCGAAGCAAAGGCTCGACATACAACCCGGAAAGTCTACATTCTTTGGTGGATTCTTCCCGACCATCCACACAGGTTAACGTCGTTCGAGCAAAGACTCCCGACATACTATAACCTCAGGACAAGGTCTTACATCCTGGTGGGATTTTCTCATCGGACCTCTTCTACAACAGTTAACGTCGTATCGGGAGAGCAAAGCTCCGACATATCAACCCTCCGGAAAGGTTTTTACAATCCTTGGTGATTCTCATCCGAACCTCTCCCACAGGTTACGTCTGGTCGAGCAAAGCTCCGACATCACCCTCCCCGGGAAGGTCTTATCCTTGGTGGAATCTCCCGGCTCTTTCCACACAGTTAACGTCGTCCCGAGCAGAGGGCTCCGGCAGTCACATCCCTCGGAAAGGTTCTTCCAACATCCTTAGTGATCTCATCCGACCTCTTCACCACCAGAGTTAACTCGTGGAGCAGGGGCATCCGCATACACCTGAAAGGTCTCAATATCCTTAGTGAATTATCTTGACCTCTTCCACACAGTGTTAACGTCGTCGTAGCAAGCTCCGACATACAACCTCGGAAAGGTCCTACCATCCTTGGTGGATTCTCCCGACCTCTTCCACAAGGTTAACGTGTCGAGCAAAGAACTCCGACATCAACCTCGAAAAGGTTCTTACATCCTGTGGATTCTCTCGACCTCTTCCACACAGGGTAACGTCGATCAGCAAAGGCTCCGACATACAACCTCGGAAAGGTCTTACATCCTTTGGTGGATTTTTTCTCGACCTCTTCCACACAGATGTTTAACGTCGTCGGCAAAAGGCTCCGACATACAACCTCGGAAAGGTCTTAATCCTTGGGTGATTCTCCCGGCCTCTTCCAATAGGTTAAATGTCGTGAGCGGGGCTCCCGGTCATACAACCTCGAAAGGTCTCACATCCTTAGTGGATTCCTTTTCCCGAACCTCTTTCCACACAGCGTAACATCGTCGAGCAGGCTCTGGCATACAACCTCGAAAAGGTTTCTACATCCTTAGTGGTTCCCCGACCTCTCCACACAGGTTAACAGGTCGTCGGAGCACGGGCTCCGACTTTACAACCTCGGAAAAGTTCTCACGTCCTTGGTAACTCGCTATAGGAAGGTGTCCGTCAATAGACTTCGATTCTGACTTCTCCCACAAATGTTAGATTCTACATGATTTTGAATTTTCTCCTATCGCTGAACTTTTGGCTGCTAGGACTTTCGATCGCTTAATACCCGGCACAGAATTACTCTATTTGTCGGATAATGACCTGACGGTTGGACTTTGCTCACCCATTGGACTTCTCCGACTTCTTGTTTTCTGTAGACTTCTTTACCTGACATCGAACTTCTTGGCTGTCAGCCAGGACTTCTGCCCGGACGGTCCGGAACTTCTGCTCGTAACGGATGTCTGCCTGACGTCGGAACTTTCTGCTCCGTCTAGCGGAACTCTTCTCCCTGTCGTTCGGACTTCTACCGTCGATAAACTTTCAATCGGTCTTCTGTCAGAGGCCCGTACTTCTACACAACGTCGGCGATTTACGCTTGTCGGCGAACTTCTGCTCAATCAAGCGGACTTCTACTCGGTCGTCAAGACTTCTTCATGTCGACGGAAACTTTCAATGGTCTTCTCGTGCATACTTCTACACGACGTCGGATTTTTCTCCCTGTCGTCGGACTTCTGGCTTCCTGTCAGCGGACTTCTCAACTCGTCTTCATGACTTCTGCCTTGTCGACGAACTATTCATCGGTCTTCTGCCAGAGGCCCATACTTCTTACATGACGTCGGACTTCTCGCCTGTTCGCTCAGACTTCCTGCTCGTCAGCGGACTTTTTACAAGACATCGGCACTTTTGCCCGTCACGAATCTTTTGTTTCGTTCTTCTACCGACGCCTTGCACCTCTACCCGACTTCGTACTTTACGGATGTCGGACTTCTTACCAGTTAATAGACTTTCGCAGGTCTTCTGCTGATCGTTGTATGTCTACGCGCGTGTTAAATTCCTACCTGTCATCATACTTTCTCCCCGACGCTGGACTATACCCATTCGGATCAATCGGTTCTTTCTATCTCGAGTCGAAACTCTTGATATCGACGACATTCATCGGGCTTTTCAATGTCGTTGAATGTCTAATCGTCGTCGTACTTCTCCAACCTTCGTTGGGACTTCTGTTCGTTGTCAACCTATCCCTCCTTACAACGGTCTCTCCGACCTCCAATCTCTAACCAACTACATCAGAACTCCGCAAATCTCTCGAAGAATAGAGGGAAGGGGGAAATCTCCGGACTTCCCTTGCCAAGAGAGGGCTCGAAAAAAAATCGAGGGAAGGCTCAATAGAAAGGACAGAGGGAGAAGAGAAGGAGGGGAAATTCCCGAACTTCCTTGCCAAGAGAAGGGGCTTCGAAAAATCGAGGAAGGCCTCAATAGAAAGGACAGAGGGAGAAGAGAAGGAGGGGGAAATCTCCGAACTTCCTTGGCCAAGAGGGGGCCTCGGAAAATCGATGGGAAGGCACTCAATAGAAAGGACAGAGGGAGAGCAGAAGAAGAAAAGAACAAAAAGAAGAAGAAAAGAAGAAATGGAAGAAGAAAAGCAGAAAAGAGGAGAGAAGGAGAGAGACAATTTTTCTAAAGGGCTGGAGGCCTATTTATAGGTTTTTTGGAGAGAAGGGGGAAGTTTCTAGAGTTTTTCAGTAAGTTTCAATAAAATTTGAAATTTTTCTGAATTTTTCAGAATTTTTTCGGAATTTTTTTTGGATTTTATTCTGGAATTTTTTCGGATTTTTCTTGAATTTTTTTATCCATGTGGTACACCCCGCAAAAAAAAAAAAAAATTTAAACTCCACCGCCTCTCAAGAGGCGGCCTCACCGCGCCCCTCCCGCCCGCGCTGACGCCGGGCACTCGCGGCGCGGCGCGGCGGCTCGCGCCTGCGGCGGCGGCCGGCGGCCGGCTGGTTGCGGCCAGTTTCGGCCGCCAAACGCTTCCGGGCTCCGGATTTTGGCCCGGAATTTTCAAATCGGACGTTTTTGGGGTCCGTACGAAGACACGATAATAATAATACAGACAAAGAATTCGACTCAATATATTGCACTTTCGTGAACTCCAACGAAGGCCTCTACGATCAAGTTTGAGCAACATTTAACTTTTGGAACGCAATTTTTTGCGATTCGGCCAATGTTAAAATTCGGAACAAGTGATTTTCGGCTTCTGAGCTTCGACGTCCGGAAAATAGCGAGACGGGCAACTTGAACGGCATCACAAATTAGCTTGATCAGGGCACGAATCTCGAGGCGGAAAGCTAGTTTGCAAACTTCAAAAAATTAATTCCAAGAGCACCCCCAACTCGATATTCAGCAAAGCTTATAGTCGAACTGAGCGTCTCGGAAATACGAAACTCAAACGGACACCAAATTCGAACTCAATCCGAGCCAAATGGGTTCCGATCATGGACCCGAAGTGCTGTTGGAAGGTTCAACCGCAATTTTGATTACCAAACGGACTCCGATTTTTGACGAGCTTTTTTATAAAAACTCGAATCGAAGGGCTTCGACGGACGAATCCAAGAGCCCAAGATCAGCAGAATTCCGACATCACTAAGAACCTTCAACATGTCCAATGAATGAGTGCACGATCGTTAGGATTCAATATCGGCCGTCCATTGACCACTCCCTATTCGCCTCCTGATTCAACTATTTACGGTTCATGCCACTCTAGGAAAAAATCTATAATAGAGCCCTCTTTTCTCACAAGAGGGGATTCCAAGCATAGGAGGTGAAGAAAGAGAAGGAAGGCAGGAGTTCCTCCTCGACACGCCGGACCACCGCCGGACCACCGCAGAAACCTCGCCGGACCACGCAGGATCTCGTCGGACTACCACCGGACCACGCCAGGAACCTCGCCGGACCACCACAAAACCTCGCCGGACCACCAGCCTTAAGGTCCGACGTTTCATCCTCGACGTCCTGCCAAAGACCCGACGCTTGTAAGGCGCGACACTCAGTCCCTACATCTTGCCAAAGACCCCACGTCATGTTTCAAGGCCCCCATGACACTCAAGTCCCTATCCTGCCAAAGACCGACGTCTTGTTCAAGGCCCGAGTTAAGTCCCGACATCCTGCTGAAGGACCACGACTCCTGCTTGAAGACCTGACGTCCTGCTTAAGACTCGACATCCTACTCAGGCAGACCATCAACGATCCGATCTTCCAAGTGACACTGGATAACAACAAAAACCATTGGACTCCATCATCTCCTACGCGCCTACGGTTTCCTTCGACCACTGTCGCTAATACGGTCCGTTCCACCTCCGATCACCAGACAACGGTTCTCCTTCGACTACGGTCTTCGATCCGACTACGGTCTCCGGTCGATACGGTCTCCGCGCGACTTACGGTCTCCGGCCGACTACGGGTCTCGCTCGACTACAGGTTCTCCGGCCGACTACGGTCTCCGGCGACTACGGTCTGCCTGCGACTACGGTTTTCTGCCCGACGTACGTCCTTCAGCCAAAAAAACCTGTATTATGTAATCTTATACCATGAATGCAATCTATATGATGATACATTTGATACATTCAATCCAAGGCCTTCTCCTAAGGAAGGCCTATTTGTAACCAACTACAAATACTAGTGGATTCATTCAACCTGGGCTAGGCCCCGTTGTTTTTCCCCCCTTTTCAAGGGGTTTTCCACGTAAAAACTTTGGTGTCTCTAATGAACGCTACAACCCTCTTCACTTAATCTGATTGTGCTGCTGGATCTCGTACCCCCAACGCTTTTAAAAAAGGGGGCGTTTTAAACTATATATTTCTCTACCGCCGCCGAATATTTCCAGGACGAACATTTCTATTTTAACACTCTTTTCAAGAAAATTTTATGCATATATGATGCTACTTTTTTTGCAACAAGCTTTCAAAAAAGTACTTTCTTCACATCAGTTTTCATGGTCACCTTTATAAAATGCTACAGCTATTCCAAACGTCTATAGTTTCCTTTGCTTTCAGGGCAATACAAGCTGAGCTCAGAAAACTTACAAATAACTTTACAAATTTTTTATTCCATATCTTTTGAATTTTTTTACAATTTACTTTTGAACTGTCTGTTGTTGACTTGGAGCCTCCAAAGGCTCGCAAACCATGGCCTTTCAAAACGGACCGGACCGGCCGTTCAAACGGATTGGACCTGAACCGGCCGGCCGGCCAGTTACTAGTTTGTATAAACCAATTTTTGCCTAATACCGGCTCGGAACCGCCTGAACGGCGTGCCGACCGTAGAACCGGTCGAACCGGCTCCGGGTTTTATTTACCGGGCGGTTCGCTATAATGAGAAAGGTACGGCTTAGATGCAATCTGAGCGGACAATACGAACCGCTTCTTTGGCATTACAAAGTCACTGCGAAAAAAAACCCCTATTCGACGTATTCGTATCGCTGGGCTGCGCTTGCCCTCCTTCGGTCCTTGCCGCTTGGGTCGCTTCTCTGGCTTCCGGTGTTTCTCAGCTTCCGGTGTCTTTTCCTTCAAGAGGTAAAATCGACTGCTTGCTCGCGCCCCTGCTCTCATTCAGATTTTTCTCCTCTCTTCAGCCAATGGGGCTCGCTATTCGCCGATGCATATGCCTTTGCCGACTTTTTGTTTTGATTGAATGGTTTGGAAAATGATTGAAGGTTGTTTATCAAGATTTTTTGAGTCTTTTTTCTATGTGTATGTTTACATTTACTCAAAATGTTTTGAATGGTTGGCTGGTTGCTTATGGGATCGGCTTTTCTGCTTTTTATTGACCCTTATTGCCGTATGTTTTCTACGGTGCAAACCGTGCAGCTGTCAGTAAAGAATCATTCGATTCATTCCATAAAGCCTACTCCATTGAGTTGCATTTCCCAAACTTTAAAAATTTCAAATACTGTTTGACCGAAGCCTTTAAGGCCTTTAAGGCAGGCTTCCAATTTTGCTGTTGTGTCCAAAAGGATTCTTTCATGCACAACTTAATCATTGCATTTTGAACATCAAAGAATAAAAAACCTATAGATATGTTAAATGCTTTTCTAATCACGTTACATATTAAACTAAGCATTTTACAATGTGATATCAGTCATGTATTGTTTCTACTGTAGTAAACATTGTCTATTTTTTTAATCTAAGAATAATGTTGCAATTCACAATTTGTGCAACTTCAATGTTAAATTTAATAATCCGAAAAGAATGCAGTGATATTGTCTTATTAAACAGAAAAAAGGTGAATAAAATATTAGAAGAATAATAGATGAGGAGGTTGCATGATGTGAGTTGCAAAACTGGTATGATCGGTCCGCCTTTTATGAATGAAAAATTGGTGGTTGGAATTGTTTAATCGTATGAAAGGGCAAAAAACTAGAAAAGAGGCAGAAAACAAATCACATTGTTTAGTTGGAGTTATTGAGGTTAGAG
>NW_021319950.1:381963-382909 GCF_001605985.2 Dendrobium catenatum | reverse complement strand
CTCCAAGTGTAGGCAGAGAACCCTTCGGCTGTTCACAATCCCCAAGTGTAGGCAGAGAACCCTTCAGCTGTTTACACTCTCCAAGTGAAGGCAGAGAACCCTTCGGCTGTTCACATTCTCCAAGTGTCGGCAGAGAACCGGATCTCCTTGACAGATCTTCTCACAAGAATCTAGAATGAAGAAAGAAAAAACTGAAGTAATCCCAATTCACAAGTAGAGACTCTTACCTTTGAATTCCAAGTGAAGCCTTCTCGCTCCAGTGGTAGGAATCCTTCCTTGAACGCACTCTTCCACTCTCTCCTTGGCTATTCTCTCAAGAGCCAAGAAGATCAAATGACAAAAAGATAGGGTTGAAGTCTAATTTGGACTATTTATACAAAAGACAAGAAAAACCGCCCAAAAACTGTAAGTTTTCAATTCTGTACGCAGTGGATCCTCCTGTACGATCGTGGATCGTCCTGGATGATTTTACATAAATGATCTAAAACGACCCTATTTGAATATGTTTAAGAAATGTCTTCGTACAGCGGATCGTCCTGTACGAACTAGGTTCGTCCAGTACGAACGGTTATTTCAAGGTCGGTTCTAGAAACTGCTGAAAATTATTCTAAGTCGATTAATCGTTTGGACGAGAATATATTCATCTGGACGAAATTTTTACAGAGAACCGATCGTCCTGGAAGATTCTCTACTTCGTATGGACGAAAATTTTCTAGAGGACTAATTGCCATAAACGATAATTTATTTTCGTCTGGATGAAAATTTTCCAGAGACCAGATCGTCCTGGATGATTTTTAATTTCGTCTAGATGAAATCTTTCCAGAAGACCAGTCGCCACGGACGATAATTTAATTTCGTCTGGACAAAAATTTTACAGTGAACCAATCGTCCTGGACGATAATTAATTTGGTCCTGGACGAATAGGACTTAGAAAAATTTTTCGAGC
>NW_021319950.1:364854-381863 GCF_001605985.2 Dendrobium catenatum | reverse complement strand
CATTTTCATTTCGGTTCAACATAATTTTTAAAAGAGGACTTACAATTTTTAAAAACTACCAATTCACCCCCCCTCTTGGTAGCCTTGTGACATTAACTTAGGCTTAACAACCTAATTACTAGACTCAACATTTTTCTCCACACCAAATATGTCCTACGGTGAATGGTGTAAGTGTGGGAGATATGTCCTAGCATGACACAAGAAAAATATCTAACACCAGTAAAATGATTTACTAATTTGTTTGGGTTATGTTGCCTCTTCCTAGGTTTGGCTTATGCATGCCAAGGTGATATATTATAAAACTCTTCATGTGAATGGGGTTTTTTTATTTTTTGAAATCAATATTTAGATTTCTAAAAATTTATTTGCACTTTCAAGAATTAAATTTTCAACTTTCAATGCATGCTCCTTATTATCTAATTTAGATGAAAGATTTTCTTACCTCTTGTATGCATTTTTGAATCTCTTGTATGCCTTTTCTAATTCAACAAAAAAATTTATCAAGGAATCTTGCAGCTCGGTTAATTAATAATGCTTCTTGTTTAAAATGACAAGTTCTTTAAACAAAGCTATATGATTAATATCTAGAGTGGAATGATCCTTCCTTAGACATTCATGCTCTTTCTATATAATTGAAAAGTCAGACATAAGGATGGCATGTGATTTTTTAAGCTTCCTACATGCAGTATAATTTTTTTTTGAAACATTAAATAATTGATCATATATAAGCTCGTATACCTCTTCTTGATAAGAATGATCAAGATGATCTTTTGCCATTAAGCATTAGTTGGTTACCTCCTCTTTTACTTCAATTGCTGATGACATTTTTGCTTTTTCTTTAAAACGTTACTAAATTATCTAGTCATTAAGGCAATGTCATCATCATCTTGTCCTAAATATTCACCATCAAAATCATTAAGGCTACCATTTCCTCTTTCCTCTTGTCACATGCATTAAGCTGTCTTTGACTCACTCCTTGCTCGTAGGCAATGAGTGATGCAAGTAGGTTATCAGTAGAATAAATATTCAGATCTTTAGATTCAATAATGGTAGTGGTTTTTGCATCATAGGCAGAAGGTAAATAATGAAGAATTTTGTTAAATTTTTTACAATTTGTAATCTCTCTTCCTAAGGCATGAAAGGAAGTGAAAATTTGAATTAACCTAATGTACATTTCAAAAATATATTCACTAGGTTTCATTTGAAATAGTTCATAATTGTGAAGAAGATTATTTAGCCTAGATTATTTTACTTCTTTTGTTCCTTCATATGTAATGTAGAGTTTGTCGCAAATCTCTTTACCAGATGAATAAGTAGAAACTCATATATAATCCTCAGATTTTAAAGCGCAGATAAAATAGTTCAAATACTTGGCATTTAGTTGGGCTAGATCTCTATCAAAAGTACTTCAACTAGAAAAAATGTTTTTCATTTTTAACACCATTTACTAAACTTGTAGGTGCTAAGTAACAATCCTGAATTAGCATACACATGTAATAATCAATTATTTTTAAAAAGGAGGACCAAAAAATAAAAGGAATGTTATGAAATATAGGTGGTCTAGTAATTGAGTATTCTTCCATAGTGTTACAGTTGCCAAAGTTAGCCATAGATAATTTTTCAAAAGTTTTCTAAGACATAATTTATGAATCCAACTCTAATAGTACTTGAAAGTTTTGAGGGTTGTTAAACCTTTGTGAACTACCCCAAGGCTAATGAAGGGGGGGGGGGGGGGGGGGGGGGGGGGGGAGAGAGAGAGAGAGAGAGAGAGAGAGAATTGGTTATTAAAAATTTTCTTAAAAAAAAAAGGAATTATTTTTAAAACCTTTTTAAATATTCTTAAAACAAATGATTTATGTGGAAGAAACAATAATTTCTTAATAACAAAAATAAAAGATTTAGGCCATAAAATAAATCACAAAATAATGCAAAAATTAAATATTGAAAAGTAAAAAGAAAGAACACACCCAATTTATAGTGGTTGCGTCAATTTGACCTACGTCCACTCCTTAGAAATATTCTTACCAGGTATTGCACTAAAAGTAGTGTCTCTACTTTAGCCCGCACAGAAAGGTGGAGAAGCCCTTAGTAAATCTTTCCACTTACTCGATGAGTTAGAGTTCCTTAAATCCTTTTACTCCTTCCTGGAGTAGGCAGATAACCATGGAATCCATTTACTCCATTTAGGAGTAGGCAGAGAACCATGGAATCCTTTTTCACCCTCCTGGTGAAGGCAGAGAATCTAGATCTGATGCTGATGAAGATCTCCCCAGAGCCATAAAGGAACCAGAAAAGAAACTAAAGAAAATAGTTGAAACTTTTCTTGGAGCAACCTTTTTGAATCTCTCACAACTCCACCTCATAAGGAATTTCTCTCTCCAAATCCTTCTCTCTTCCTTCTCTGAGCTCTCTCTTGGATCAACTACACATCAATAGATTGTCTCAAGTGATAATAAGAGAGTTTAAATAGAGAGCCTTAAAATAAGCCCTAATTTTTAACTTGCCATCCAAGATTATCGAGTATAATTAATAGATCATATTGTACAATTAGTATAAAATATCCCTTTTAGCCAGTATGGTCAGCTTTTCCCTGTACAATCTATTCAAGTATTTGTAAAGATTGTCCAGTATAATTTTACGATCATCCAGGATGATTAGTTTAAGATATTATATTTATCATCAGTATGATATAGGATGATGGGTGGCCTTCTACATATCATCCTGCAACCCTCTTGAGACATCCAATATAATCTCCTATATGATTAGAAGAAAATTATGGTTTATGTCATGGATGATAGAGGATCATCTTATGCAATTTAATAGATCATCAAGTATGGTCTAAGTAGATTATCCTTTATAATTTGATTGAGCAATTTAATCATAACTAGTCCCCTAATCACAAGAGAAAATATGTATGATTATCATAAATCATCCATGATGATGCATATCATCCTATATAATTAGAATAGTATTTGAAAATTAAAATATTACCTAAATTATGATTGGGAACTATTTTTTCATAAACTAAACATATCATCCGGTATGATATGGATTGTATATTATAATTAGTTTAATCACTCTTTTTTTTTTTGGTTAAAACCCATGAAAGAGCCTACGTGTTAATATAAAAACAAGTTATAGAGTCCTTAAAGGAAACCATCGGCTCGATACTGCTCAAACAAGCTACAAAACAAAGAAAAAGAAAACTTACGAGCCAATTGTTTCCACTATCAAAAAGTACAAGGAACCCTAGTAACATACTACTGATGCTAAAGACTAGCATCCAAAAAAGAAAGATTAGAATATATCCAACAAGCTCAGTCTTTCTGCCAAAGAAAAATGAAACCCTTCCTGATCAACATCCCCTGCAAAAAGGAAAACAAAAAAGGGGGCTACACACAGAAAGAGTATTAGCAAGGAAAATTTGAAAAAGATAGTAAATAAATAAACAGTAATGAAAATAGACCCAAGGGAAGTCAGTCTAAAAATTTAGATCATAAGAGCTCAGAGTATACTCAATTAGCATAGCCTCATTAGGATTGTCCACAAGCCACTCAATCCTACCAGCAGCACCTACAGTGACAAAAATCCAGGAAATACACAACAGCCTAGGAAAAACACCCAGAACTCCAAAGAAACCAACCAAGGGACTACACACCAGGGAACCTAGGAGCCACAAAGAAAAAATAACAGCGAGAAGGAATAGACTGCAGCCTGACAAAAATCAAATTAGAGCAGGAATTGAACTTCCAATTATTCCCAAACATGGAAAGAAAGGCCGCCATACAAGAACCAACCAGATTAGAACCCCCCACTGACTGGTGCCAAAAAACCAGGAAATATAACCCATGATGGCGTGGATAGCCAATAACCCACAGGAACTTATCCAGAAATGCAACCCTAAGAAAGATTGCAGCTCAACAAAAACACCCAAACTACACCAGGTAGGAGAGAAACAGTGGGACAAACCTTCAGCATCCCTAATATTAAAATCATAGCTCCCATCTAAAATCTCAAGAACAATAGCATCATAGAGGCCACCAAACAAATGAAAATCACCAAAAAAAAAAAAAACCCATAAGCTCCCAAGTAAAAATCCAACAACCAATAATCCAACTCTAGCACATGAAAGTAGCCCAGCTACCCCACAAAATATAGAAAGCATAGTCAAACCAGCTCCTAGAAAATAGATAATCAAGAGAAAATAACATGAAAAAGTTAAGTGTTAACATACGGGATGCCACACGCATGAAGGTAGAGCAGACCATTACGATGAGCAGGAATAGATGGTTTAATAAAATCAGTGAAACAATCAAGAGTACGACCATGATTAGCAAGCCACAAAGCACATGAGTTACTAGCCTTACCAATATGAGAGAAGGAAGAATTCATAAAAACCAGTAACTTCTTAATTTCCCTAATAAGATAAAAAATATTTGGGCTGCAGCACATATCCTCCAAAACCTGAAAAGGAGAGATGTTAAAACCCGAATCCACCTCAATGACCAAATTAATTAAATTCAAAGGGATGCAAAGTTAGATACCATACAAAATGGCCATACAAATAGCAAAGTCAATATTATCATTATGGACAGGACCTACAAAAGTCATAACCAACTAGCCATTGGAATCCCTAATCAAGCCACCACATCTAGCACCCAACTCAGAATGAAAGCCATCAACATTAAGTTTAAAAATATTCTAAGGGGGTTTAATCCAGTAACTAACATTGATAGTAGCAGAAGCCCTCATCCAACGTTTCCCCAAGGAAGAGGTAATATGAAAGCAATTCTTAAAATTTTTAACAGTAAGCAAATTGACAGCCACATGAGATAAGATTTTGTCTTTAGCCCTTTGGATTACATTAAGATGGTTCATCCTAACTCCATTGAACAAGGAGTTATTTCTCTCCAACAAAATAAACCAAAGGATAAGGGAGGGGATGATATTGCGAATATGACCTTTAGTAACAACAAATCAAGACTTAAGTTAAGGATTAATAGGAAGGTGAGCATTAAAACTATTTAATTGAAACAAATCATCAAAGTAGACCCAAGTTCTAACAGCCACAGGACCAGAGACAAACACATGACGCATATTTTTAGTATGAAAATAACATTGGCATTTCGTCGCAAAACAGAAACCTTTTTTAATGAGATGGTCTTCCCTAGGAATGAATTTATGAAGGACTCTCCAAACAAACACAGAAACCGTAGAGGGGAAACTCTTGTGCCAGATGTTAGCAAAAATCTTATCCAAGTTACCTTTAATTCAAAAAGAATGACAAGCATTCTTAAGATGAAATTCCCCATCATTAGAAAAATCACGCAGAATAATATCTTTGGAATGAAAATTAATAGGGAAGTTGGGAATTCTCGAAATAATGCAATCAGGATCCCAACAGTTGTCCTTGAAGAAAAAATTAACTTTAATAGAAGCAGAAGAAGTAAAATGCAATAAAGAGTCAATAGAATCCTTGCCAAGCCATTTATCTTGCTAGAAAAAGATATTTCCATCACCAAGCCACCACAAAATAAAAGGCTCCATCTCCCATTTTTTCTTAAATAACATTTTCCAAACTTTAGAGTTACCAATTTTATAGGAAATATTGGTGGGGTGATTACCCACACAATATTTAGAAATCATAAATTTCGCCCAAAGATTCTCCTTAGCCCGTAATTTAAACCACAGTTTAAAGAAGAGGCTTTAGCAATGTCAGATAGGGACTTACAACTGATACCACCTTCTTCAATCACGCCACAACAAATCTCCCAAGAGGACCAAGTAATTTTATAGGAAGAGAGAGTACCCTTCCAAAAAAACTTATTATTAATCTTGTGAATCATGCTACAAACAGCTTGAGTAGGAAATAAAGTCTGAAACATATAGACAGGTAAGGCACAATGAACACTGTTAATTAATGTAACGTGAACACAAAAACTAAGAAAGTTAGAATCCCATGATAGAAGCTTATTATGAACAAAAGCAACAAGATCATCAAACATGAAAGTATGTTTTCTTCCTTTAAACAAGAGAACACCAAGATACTTAATAGGTAAGTTAAAATGAGTAAAGCCAGTAACATCTTTAATGGGAAGAATACGCTTATTAGGAATCCTTTTAGAATTAATAAAACAACATTTGTTTTTACTAAAATGGAGGCCACTGATAGACTAAAAAATATTGAAAAAGTCCAAGATTTTTTGAACTCTATTAATAGTAGCATTAGTAAAAATAATGAAGTCATCAGCAAACACAAATGAGATAAATAAAAGCCTCCCACTTCTAAAATAAAGGTTAGGATTAAGTGTAAATAAATGTGAGAGACCCCTAGACAAAAATTCTGTCGCAATGATAAAAAGAGCAGGGGAAATAGGATCACCCTGCCTTAAGCAATGGGATGAGTTGAAAAAAATGTTGTTAGACCCATTCAAAATAATAGAAAAATAAACATATTCAATACAATTTTTAATAAGATTAATAAAGACTGTGTTAAAACCAAAAAGGTCCAGCATAAAGTAGATGAAATTCTAACTAATATTGTTATAAGCCTTAGCAATGTCAAGCTTCAATATCATATTACCTCCTCTAACCTCAAGATCCAAATCTTGGCCTAATTCTTGAGCCAAAAGGATATTATCAGTAATATCCCTACCTTTCACAAAACCCATCTGAGAAGGAGAGATAATTTTAAGCAAGATAGAAGATAAACAATTCGTAATAATCTTAGAAATCAATTTATTAAAAAAGTACAAAGACTAATAGGATGGAAATCATTCTACATTTGAATAGAAGTACTTTTAGGAATAAGCACAAGTGAAGTAGACATAAAAAATTTAGGAATAGGATTACCAGCAAAAAAATCTAAAGAGGCCGAAGAAATATCATCAAAAATAATATGCCAACTTTTTTGAAAACATCAAAGAAGGTGTTGTTCAGTAACCACATATTCTAAAATTCGAATTGAGGAGCATTAATTTTTCTTCTGTTAGTGTTGAGAAGCAAGGGGGAATGACCCGATAAGGTTCTACTAAGATTCTGGAGATTAGTAAAACTAAAAGCATTAATCCGAGAATCATTAAATAGCACACGATCAAGCCATTGCCATAAGTGACCCCTGTTCTAAGTAAAATTATTACCAATAAAACCAATATCAATCTAGTTACAACACAAGATCATGTTGTTAAAATCAACCATAGAACAATATGAAGGAGGCGATCCACCACTCCTCTCAGAAGCAGTAGTGATAGCATTAAAGTCACCTCCCACCATCCAAGGCAATTGACATATACTACTAAAATTCATAAGCTGATCCCATAACACTTTCCTAATATAAAGGGAAGAAGCAACATAAACAAAGGAAGCACAGCATTGAAAGTTGAAAGCCTCAATTTTACAACGTAAAACTTGAATGAAATCCCCAATAACATCAATTTTAATAGGATTTTTCTAGAAAACCTAAATTTTATTAGCCACATTTGGGACAGCATTGTTAAAATAAAGAAATCGAGAAGTACTAGATAATCTAGAAGCAGGGATAAGGGGTTGAAGCAAAATAAGAACATAAATCTTATGAATGCGACATAAATTTTTAACACAAATCTTAGATGATGGGCAGCCAATACCCCTAACATTCCAAATAATAGTGTTAAACATAAAAAAACACATTAATGAGAAGAAGTAGAACGAGTATTTCTAGGAGTGTTCCTAGCCGGTTGTAATGAAACATGCTTAGGCTTTCCGCCCCTTTTACTATAAAATTTAATAAAACTATTATCATTGTCATCCGATGCAAAACATCTAGTAACACTCATCATCTCATCAGTATCACTAAGAGTATCACTATTATAGTTACAGGTAGAAAGAGCCTTACCAACATTGTGGACATGTGGTTCATCATCTTCCATAAACGCACCATCATCATCCCATATTTCATAATTTTTTCTCTCCACAACTTTAATGTTGGATGAAGGAATTAATTGTTGCTCAATAGCATCAATTTCTCCATCCTTAAGGATAGTATCATTCTTATCTTTCTCACTGTCAACCAGTTGAATAACACCATTAGTAGCCATCTCTGCATTCTGGCCATTTAGAGGATTAGAAATCATAAGATCATTAACCTCAATTATATTATGATAGAGAATGCAAGAAGAAGAAGGATTAGCATTATGCACAATAGCATCAATATTTGCTACACAGTCAATAGAACCAACATTAATTAAATCATTAGGCATAATATTAATAAGAGCAACTCCCTGTTCAAGAGGATCAGACGCAGTAATTTCCTCTAGATGATCCTTCTCGGGTCCGACCACGGGGATCTCAGGTTGGGATTTTACTAAAGGATTAGTGTGAGATGATTGTTTCAATTGTTCTTTTCAGTACATAGTTAGGGATCTTTATGAAAACATTGATTCATAGCATGCCCATGCATCTTACAAAAAGAGAATAATACAGGCCAATTTTCAAAATCAACTTTCTGGAAATAACCTTTCATTTCAGAACCAATCCAAATTTCAGTTGGATGTTTCTTAGAAACATCCATCTTAACACAAACCCTCGCCACACACAGGCGAGACACCGAAGAAGATGCTTGATTAATCTGTAAGGGACGGCCAAAGATGGAAGCCAAACCAAATAAAATTTGATGATTAAAGAAATGTAGATGTAAATTAGGAAATGAAATCCAGACAGGAGAAATCGGTGATTCTTCTCGAACATCATAATCCATAGTCCATTTCAAAAGATGCATTTGATAAGCCTTAATATAATATGAACGCCTAGCAAAAATTTGGCTATAGTCAGGGTCATTAGCAAGCTGAATAGCAATATGCCTTTGATCGAGTAAACCCACATGAAAAGAGCCGGATGGCTTAAGATTCACAAAAAACTTTTAGATAACATCAAGATTTGGCCTTCTTAAAACAAACTTACCAACTAATGTTAAAGCATAGGGCTCAACAAGTTGCTCAACTACTGAATCCTCAAAAAGAAGGGCCGGATAACCCTTAAACGAGGAGTGAACCAATTTCAATTTTGGAGAAGACAATGAAACACTAGCAAGAGCATCCTTAAAAGAATGTGTTTTCCCTTCAAAAGAAGAAGGAATCAGACCAGATGTTGAAGGAGTCATCTTCTTCCCACACAAAAACACAACAAAAAATAGAAAAATCAATAGACAAAAGAAAACCAGATCAAAGAGTAAGAAAACCAAACCGATATCTCCAAAAAAATCCATCCAGGAGGGCCAGAAACGATCGCACGGGAAGATGCCCTAAATCGTCCAAAAATCGCCTCAGAGCAGAAAGACATTAGGAGCATGAACTTTGAATGTAGTTTAATCACTCTTAATTAATATAGATGCTCTAATTAGGGTTTCTATTTTTATGTGATCATCTAGTATGATTGAAATCGCCATATATGATTAGGTTAAGAACAAAAATTTCTATAACTCACCAAATCACTCCACCTGAGTATGTGTGTGCAAGGTTACTTAACTTAGGGTCCACGAGATATATGACCTGACTCAAGAAAGATAAAAATTATATTGAAATTTAAATTACAGATAGACTCAACCTTTGTCTACCTTATATTGAGTTTATTGGCATTGTAAGTGAATTTGTGGGTCGGAAAGGTTATTGAGTAGTGTAAACAAAATAGATATGTAAGAATAATAGTATTAAAGAATCAATAATATTTGTTATCATTAATATCACTATTGGGCCTAGATTTACAATAGAGTCGTGCAAATATTAGTTGTATAAGAAATTATATAGGTCTATAATACGTCATTCAGCTTAATCACCCAATCATTCCTATCTAAATTAGTTATTTTTTTAGTGTTTTCTTAATCTCCCAATTACTAATCTCAGCTTGACCACTAGTTTATAGATGGTAAGTAATTGATAATAATAAATCCCATATTATTTAATAATTATTCCTTTTTTATTTCAAAAATGAATTCCTCCATCTCTGATTAAAACTCTTGGCATTTCAAATTTTATGAAATTATAATTCTTTAAAAACATGATCAAAGCTTGAGCATCAATTTTAAAGGTTGTCACATATTTAATCCACTTTGAAACAAAATCCACAACTATAAGAGTTTATTTATTTTCGTAAGATGGCACAAATGGTACCATAAAATCTAATCCCCAAATATAAAATAATTCTATTTCTAAAACATAGTTCAAAGGAATTTCATTACTTTTAAAAATATTTCCTAAAACAAGTTCTTAATCTGACAAAATGTCCCTAATAATGAGAATCATGACACTATGTAATGATCAATTCTATTTATTCTTTAGGAACACATCAACTCATAATTTGATCCTTGTAATATTTAAATAAATAAGGTTCATCCCAAAAAAAAATTGTTTCATGAAAGAACTCTCTTTTGACTAGAATTTAGATCATAAGGAAATTTAGCACTAACAATAAAATAAATAATGTCAACATGCCATGGTTAATTTACATTTGAAGAAAAAATAGTTATTCATCTTGAAAATTTTCTTTAATATCTTCTTCTTTTAACACATACTTTTTAATAGAAAGTCTAGAAAGATGATTGATGATTTAATTTTAAATAACCTTTCTATAAAAATTTCAACTTCAATTTCTTGTAATAGAAGAATCCATCATGTTAATATAGGTCTAGTGTCTTTTCTTATTATAAAATGTTTGATAGCAGCATGATCAATATAAATAATTTCTTTTGTGCCACATAAGGCATTGTCTATCACTAATAGATTTGAATTTGAATTGGTAATTAATTCCCATATAAGAAAATTAGGATGGTGCTATGGAAGGCATTATCCATCACTAGCACATCTAATTTTAAGACAAGAAATAAAAATGACTCACACCTTACCTTAAGTAAAAGAAGACTGGAAGATCTTATAGGAAGGAAAAACTGCTTCATATAGAGGATTGGGTTTATAATTTGAACCTAGGATGGTGCCACAGAGAGCATATCCATCACAAGGATATTCATTCCTAAGGAAAGAAAACAAGATGACTCGTAGCTAACCTCAAGCAAAACAAAATTTGAAAAACTTATACGAGGGAAGCATTACTTACCATTGAAGGTTAGATATGGAAATTAAAATAAGGATAGTGCCACAAAGGGTGTTATCCATCAGAAAGATGTCTAATCATAAGGAAAGAAAGCATGATAACTCACATCTAACCTCATGAAAAAGAAATCTAGAATATCTTATGAGAAGGAATAATTACAACAATCAGAAGATTGGATCTTTAATTTGGAACTAGGATGGTTCCACAGAGGGTGTTATCCATTACTAATATGTTGAATACTAAGGCAAGAAAGCAAAATGACTCACATCTAACCTCAAGGAAAAGAAAATTGAAATATCTTATTGGAAGGAAGTGTTACTTGGATGATACCGTAGAGGGTGTTATCTATCACTAAATCACTAATGGATTTGAGATTGAATAGGGAATAAATTTCTAGACAAGGAAATTAAGATGGTGCCACAATAAGATTGCTCCATCAGAAGGAGATCTAATCGTAAAGAAAGAAAGCATATGACTTACATCTAACCTTTAAGAAAAGAAGCCTAGAATATCTTGTGGGAATGAAGAATTACTTCTCATAGAGGATTGTATTTGAAATTTTAAACTATGATGGTGTCGCAGAAGGAATTATCCATTAGTAGGATGTCTTATCCTAAGGAAAGAAAATACGTTGAATCACACCAAACCTCAAGAAAAAAAAAAACTGAAAGATCTTATGGGAAAGAACAACTGCTTCCCACAGAAGATCAATTATGGATTTTAAAATAAGGATGGTGCTATAGAGGGTGTGTTCTATCAATAATGGATTTAAACTTTAATGGGCAAATTGATTCCCAGCAAAGAAAAGTAGTGCGGTGTTATCCAAGGTGTGCACCATCACTAGTAGATCTACTCCTATGGTACGAAAGCATGTTGACTCACATCTGACCTTATGGAAAAGAAAACATAAAGGTCTTGTGGAAAGGAAGCATTTCATTTGACATATGATCAAATTTGAAATTTGAAACTAGGATGGTGCCGCATAGGGCATTCTGCACCACTAGTAGATCTAATCCTAAGAAAAGTAAGCATGATGACTCATATCTTACCTTACGAAAGATAAAATAAGAATATCTAATGAGATAGAAGCATTGCATCCCACAGAAGATCAAAATTAGAATTTTAAACTAGGATTATGTCGTACAGGGTGTTTTCCCTCACTACGATGTCTAATCCTAAGGTAAGAAAGCATAATGACTCACATCTATCATTAAGGAAAAGAAAACTAGAAGATCTTGTACGAACAAAGCATTGCTTCCCATAAATGATCAGATCAAGATCTTAAACATAGGATAGTTCTACATAGGGCGTGCTCCATCACTAATGATTTAAACTTGAATAGAGGAATCAACTCCCATATAAGGAAAACTATGACAATGACACGAAGGGTGTGCTCGATCACTAGTAGATCTTTTTCTAAGGAAAGAAAGAACAATAATTCAAATCTAACCTTAAAGAAAAGAAAACTAGAAGGACTTTTGGGAACAAAGCATTGCTTCCCATTTAGGATCAGATTTGAAATTTGAAATTTGAAATAAGGATGAATCAATAAAGGGTGTTATCCATCAATAACACGCCTATTTCTAAGGAAAGAAAGTATGATAACTCACATCTATCCTTAAGGAAAATAAAATTGTAAGATCATGTGGGAAGAAAGAATTGCTTCCCACAGAAGATCAAGTTTAAAATTTTGAACCCATCATTACAACATATAATCCTAAGGAGAAAAAGCATGATGACACACATCTATCCTTAAGGAAAAGAAAATTGGAATTGGGAGTATGATACTTAAATGAAATTGATGCAATTGAAGTCAAAACTTAAGGAACTTTTTATTGATTTAAAATTTGAGCTACATCAAGCATAGTATTTTTTGAGGAAATGCCTATGACTGGCATCATTGGGCTATTTCCATCACAAACAACTAGCTAATATGATCCCCCTTCATAGATTATTTTTATGATGAAGGGTACTTCCCAGATTGGTTGAAACTCCCCACTAATCTTGTAGGGAGTTAATATAGGCCTCTAAAGAACCAAGACCAAGTCTCCTACTTAAAAGGTTTTTGGTCGCAATAGCTTATCTTGATTTTGAACCATTTGGGCTTTGTAAAAATCTATTTTTTGTTAAACTCTGAAATGGCATTCTTTGAGGTAATCATGATCTTCTAATAGGAGTCATATATTTTATTTTGGCATGATCTTGTTCTAGATTTCATTTTTAAGTGAAGAAATTTAATTTTCTAAAGGGAGTTCAACCTCGGACCTATACACTAATATGAATGGAGTGGGATAGATCAAAGTTCTTTAAGTGGTTTGATAGGCCCAAAATCTTCCACAAACCTCTCACCCCGTTGACATTTGTTATCATCCATGGTCTTTTTTATGATTTATATAAGGGTTTTGTTGAAGGCATAAGCCAACCCATTTTCCCATTGGTAATAAATTTTTTAGTATCTTTAGTCAATACCGTGGCAGTTTGCAAAACTATTAATTTTCAT
The DNA here is from genome assembly GCF_001605985.2 of Dendrobium catenatum. Taxonomy (NCBI): domain Eukaryota; kingdom Viridiplantae; phylum Streptophyta; class Magnoliopsida; order Asparagales; family Orchidaceae; genus Dendrobium; species Dendrobium catenatum. Next base: position 368,284 of record NW_021319950.1, on the reverse strand, counting down.
AGCATGAAAGTAGACCATTATTGGATAGGGTTTTATGGGGCATGCCAAATTGATATACAATATGGTCATGAAAGAGTTTTATGATATGACCTGATCTTATGTTATGTAGGGGAACTACTTCCACACACTTTAAAAAGTAGTTAGCCTCAGCTAAAATGAAGCAATGTCCATTTAAAGAATGGTGGGTCAATAGGCCTGATAACATTCATGACCCAACTTTTGAAGGTCCACAAAGTTTTATTGGGATGCAACATGGCAGCTGATATATAACCACACCATATATTTAGTACTGATAATAATGTTTTGCAATATTCTTGTGATCGTTAATCATTGTATGATAATAGTAACCATGTATTTTGATTTTTAATTTCATCTTAGGACCCGAATTATGAGCACGACATATTTTAGTGTGGACCTCATTTATAATCTTTAGGGACTCTAATTTATCTAGACAAGAGAGACACATTTTATCAAATGAATGATGGCAAAACATTTTGTTCACTAGTGCATGTGAAAAGGCACGTTTCTTGATCTTATTTGAAAGTGACCTGTCAAAATGGAGCATGTATTTTTAAAGAAAATGAATGGGTTGTTGTCTCGAATCACCTTCTTCATTGGTTGCTAAATAGGTTGAAAGGACTTGGGAATATATCTTAATGATGTGCTCCAAATTTATAGGAGACAAGACTTGACAACATGAATTTCTATAGGAATGGAGTCTTCTTATGCACAAAAAATTCCTTTACAATTTTTGCAAGCGCATCTTCCAAATAATTACTTCCACTAGGAATCATATAAATAGTTATAATGAGAATTTACTTGAGCAAGTGTCTCATGTACCGGTGGTACTTTAAAAGTATTGGATTCAAAACCTTATAGGTCCTTGTAATTTGGTTAATTACCAGTTGAGTGTCACAAAGTATTTTAATTTCTTTAATTTCAATCAGTATTGAAACTTCCATGGCAATTATTCGAGCTTCCTTCTAAGCTTTGTTATTCATTCAAGACTCTGATAAATGGTTGAAAAAAATGCATCATTCCCATATCCAGTGTTATAAAAATCAGGCCAATTTTGGCTATTCCGAGAATCATAGATTTCTATGAATTACCCCACTAGGAGGATGCTTCACCATCAAAATATATTTCCTAGACTCAATTATTATATCCCTCAAAACTCATAAATCTTTTGTCAGCTAAATTATCACTTAAATGAGATTCCATGGGTAGTGGGTGTGCTGAAAGAAAGTAAGCAACAATATGCCCTTTTACAGCACCTAAGGGAATTAAAGTGATTTCAAATTGGAGTAATATTTTAGACCACAGTGCTAAATATCCTAAAAATGTAGTCTGGGTCATAAGATATTACAAGCGGATAGACACTAGAAACCAAGTTTGCCTGGTGATAAATCTTGTAATGCCTTAGTTTTGGGCTGTAAAAGTTAAAGAAATATATTGTTTATTGATGGAAGTATATTGAACTTCTATAGGTAAAATTCTTTGAATAAAGTAACAGAGAGAAGTGAGCTAGTAAGGCACCAAGAGACTCGTCAAGGGCTATATAGTAAAGTATTAGAGGTTTTTCTTGGATAGGAGCTGCCAAAATTACAATTTTGAAAGGTTTTTCTTGATATTTTTTAATGAAGATTTACATTTCTCATCCCATATTAATTTGAAATCTTTTTTATCCAGGACAGAGTACGGTTGAAGTATTCTAGAGAGGTTAGAAATGAATCTTCTTATGTACGCCTACCCTAAAGATACCTTAATATTTTCTTTTTTTCAACTGTAAAATGTATTAATAAAAGAATAAAACCCCTAATACAAATTACTAAGTGATAAATATTTATCACAATCCTTCATTAACAAAGATAAGAAAGTAGGAGGAACCTTATTACATAAAAGATCATCCAAAAAAAATCACCCAATAAGGCCAAGTTAGCACAACAATCACCTAACTTATTACATTCTCTATTAACACAATGAAATAAGAAACTACCAAAATCTTTAAGGAATGAGAAATCTTTAAATTCAACATTCTAGAGCAGATAAGCTTTATTAACTAAAGCTTTCAAGTACTTTATAACATTATAGCTGTCAGCCTCAATAATAATACCTTTTGAGTCCATCATCCATTCTTTGATAATCTTCTTTAATGAACAGAAAGCCAATAAATCCAAAAAACTATTATCCCAATTCATACATTTAAATCCAAAAGACAGAATAAATCTTCCTTTATGATCTCTAAATACACCATCAACTCCTGATTCATTAGAATTCAATAAAGTAGCGTCAATGTTAACTTTAATCCATTCAGGTAAAGGGGGATGACCAATAAAAAAATTTAGTTTTATTAATTGGTTAGCACCACAGTGATCCAAAAATAGATTAAAATTCAAAGAAGTGGATGCTATACTAATAGCATTAGACTCAACAAATGTTAAACCAAGCTCTTTCTCTTCATGAACCAACTTGTTTCTACTTTTCCAAGAGAAGAACACCAAGGAGAAATATAAATTTGAAGTGAAAGGATTAACCTTTGATATGATTTTCATGTTCAGCTTACAATCTGTCAAGGAGGAGAATATAGGAATAGAGAAACCCCACCTATTCACCAATGCGATTGCTTGAAGCAAATTTGAACATTTCACCAAATTATGTTCAAAATTTTTCACCGAAACACAGACCCTAGGAAACAGATTAACGTTCAGTAACCTTCTGTACATTAGAAAATCCGTTGTTGGTAGTGCATTCCTCAACAAACATGACCAAAACAATTCAACATGTGGATTTTGTTGAGGCTGCTGAATAGGTTGTTAAACCTAAGTTAATGTCCCACGGTTATCAAGAAGGGGGGGGGGGGGAATTGGGAGTTAAAAATTATCCCTCTTTTAGATGAGTTGAACCAAAAATAAATTTTAATGAATTTTTATAAAAAAAATTTCAACCACAACTTTTTAAACAGTAAAATGCGGAAAATAAAAAATAGTAAAAATAAACGACACATGATTTATAGTGGTTCGGTCTAAACCAGACCTACATCCACTCCCTAGAGGCACCCTCTAAGTATTGCACTAATACCAATAGTGTCTCTCCTTTTTCACCCACAGCAAGGTAGAGAAGCCTTTACAAACACTCTTTCCACCACTACCCGGTGCAGCAGAAAACCATCGTCCTTTTACACTATCCCCAGTCTTGGCAGAGAACCGTCCGTCCTTTTACACTATCCCCGGTGTTGGCAGAGAACCGTTCATCCTTTCACACTCTCCTAGTGTAGGCAGAGAACCCTTCATCCTTTCACACTCTCCTAGTGTAGGCAGAGAACCCTTCATCCTTTCACACTCTCCTAGTGTAGGCAGAGAACCCTTCATCCTTTCACACTCTCCTAGTGTAGGCAGAGAACCCTTCATCCTTTCACACTCTCCTAGTGTGG
>NW_021319950.1:359642-364754 GCF_001605985.2 Dendrobium catenatum | reverse complement strand
AACCAAGAAGATTGTCAATTGAATAAATGTTTAGATCTTTAGATTCTATAATTACAGTAATTTTAGTATATGTTGACCTCATTTTTTTATGAGGTCACTAAGGCCCTTCCAAACTCCAAATCAATCCTAGATCCTAGGATCCACTCTAGACTTTAAGATTCTTTCCTAGAGCCAGACCTTAGGGCCTACTCTAGAGCTTAAGATTCTTTCCTAGAGCCAGACCTTACGGCCTACTCTAGAGCTTAAGATTCTTTTCTAGATCCAAGACCTTAGGGCCTACTCTAGAGCTTAGGATCCTTTTATATCCTAGATCCTAGAACCCCTTTAGATCCTAGGACCCATCTAAACTCAAATCAATCCCTACCTTTGATAAACTTTAACCTCAAATCAATCCCTACCTTTGATAAACTCCAACTGCAAGTTAATCCCTACCCTTAATTAATTCAAATCTCAAACTTCATTCAGTTCAAATCCAAATTAATTCAAGCTTCAAACATATCCAAACTTTGATCCAATCAACTTGAGAATCCAAACTTCAACCTAGACTTTGATCCCAACTTTAATCTAGCTTTGACCTTAGCCATTCATTAACAACCACAACATGATTATAAATGATTTGGATACTTCAATATTAATCATTCAAACTTGAAATCCATTCCAAATCCAGAAATCCAGACTCAAATCCAAAGTCTTAAGGCCCTGTCCTAAAGACCTTTTTCAAAGATTTTTCAAACATTTTAAAACCCAATCAAATGACCTCTGATTCAAGTTCTATCACTTACAAAGTGATGAGACATGTTTCTAAGGTTACCCTCCAATTTTGAGCCCATTCTGAGGTCCATAACCCCAGAATCTGAATTAAAATCCAAAGGCTGTAAAACCTTTAAATATTTACAGCCTATGCCATTGGACCTAACACCTTGAAGATTTTGATCTTGGAGCCCTCGTCAAAGCCTCCAATCACTTGCAGACCCTTGATTGTAACCCATTGAGCAGTAAACTGCACTTTTCAGACTCATTTTTGACCCTAGTTGACCAATGGGTCAAAATTGACCAAAATACCCCTATGGGATTTCAAATGCCCATTTAAATTCAAATCAACTCTCAATTCTTTGAAACCACTTCCAACAAGTTTCAAATATCAAACCCAACTTGTTGAACTCAAACCCAGACCTTGGGTCAACCTGGTTGACCAAGTCAACCAAGTTTGACTCATTACCCCATACACCCCTTTCCTTTCAAATCTTTGAATCAAGTCCATTCCAAGTCCTTTTGAATGTAAGGGATGACCCCTTGGGTACCCAAGAGACCTCTCTTGGAGAACCAAGCCTTGGGCTCACTTGGGTTAGCCATATAGCTTGACCCAAGTGACCAAAGAGAGGCCTCCCTTAAGCCATCTCTTAACCTTAATCAAATTGAATCCAAATAAAGGTGTGGGTTCCCATTGCCCCAATGCACCTTCCATGACCAGGCTAACTTGGGTCAAGTGTTAGGCTAACCCAAAGTGCCCAAGATCACTTAGGATTGAGCCAATTCTTTACCTAAGCCCAATTGAACTTGATCAACACCTCCCATAGGTGGCCCTAGGTCCAACATACCTCCTCCAGCCAGCCCATGCTTTGGGTTAACCTGGGTCAAGTTTTAGGCTAACCTAAAGTAGCCAAAAACACATGGACCCGAGCCACCTTCCAACTCAGATCAAATTGGACCCAATTTCCACTTGCATTGGGTCCACCAGACCCAGACCCACTTACCACCTCAAGCCCAAGGTCTGATCTGACCTGGGTTGAGCCCAAATTGACCCGAACCGAGCAGATTTGGATAAATTTGAGCCAACTTTTAACCCAAACCAAATTGGATCCAATTGCCACTTGCATTAGGTGCACCAGACCCAGACCTATCTCCCATACCAAACCAAGGGTCTGACCTGACCTGGATCGAGCTCAATTTGACTCAAACTTAGCAAGTTTGGGTCCAACCCAGCCACCAGTTCAATCCAGACATTCCCAGGCCAAATTGACTCCACCCTCGACTCCAGCATGTCCACATCGGCCTACCCCAGTCAACCTGACCCAAACCATGGCTGGCGGTGGTTGGAACCAATGGAAAATGAGTTTTGGTGGTCCCCCCCAGATAACTCCTGGATCAAAGCTGCTGCCCACCGGTTTGATCCCCACGACCTCCCTAGGACTCACCATCTTCCACCTGGCAGCAATCCGAGCCCTCTCCAGCTCAATCCAGGCCGTCCAAGCCCACGAAAGATGGCCGAATAGGCTCGACTTCCCCTGAAGCAATACTCACTTGCTCGAAATCCTTTTAGAGAGCTTCTTCGACCTCCCATGCACTCCCTTTGAGCTCCCAGATCGATCCCTTCATCCGTTCGAGCTAGCGCCCGTGAAAGCTTTCGGCATCCCACTCGAAGTCACACCTCCAACCGTCTTCCGGTCCCGACGTCTGAAGGAGATCAGTTCGCCATCATCCCCTGAAGCTTCCTGATAGAGAAGCTCATTCATTGAGACTTTCTCTGTGGTAATCCCTTCATCCCAAGCTCCCTAGTTAGGTAGTCCGGTCAAGTATAAAGGAAACCTTCACCCCAACAGATCTCCACTGTTGGATTGAAGGTTTCCTCTGTCCTGATCCTCCTTGTGAAATTTCATCAGAGTTCGCCGACGGGATCGCCTGGATCACGCCGGAGAAGCTTTACGGTCTCGGATACGTGCGGGAGGTTGAAGATGAAATCTCAGCCATTGATTCTGATCAACAACTCAGATTAGATCCTACGGTATCGGAGCGCATTTAATCCCAGCAGTCCGATCCGCCATCCGATGGCTGTGGTTAATCCGACCGTTAACATTTAGCTCCAATGATTGCCCAGCCAATCTGCACGCGGCGCGTGTAAAGGGAGCGCTGACTGTGTAATGGCTGAATTAATAATTCCATAAATTCAATGGAATTTCAAAAATTCACAACTCCCTCCACATTTGTCCAAATTAGGTGTTCTTAGGCTCATTGGAAAGGTCTCAGGGAGATCTACAAATGCCCTATAGTTCTAGGCCCTGGTTAGGTCAGTGTTAAGCTTAATTTCAATTTGAGCATTTTATTAATTTCCTTAATTACTCTTTAAATACAACTCCACCAGGCCTGGAATTTAAAGAGATTGAAATTGAACATGTTTTTGACATGTCCAAATTTTATCTTCCCATGTTAAGATGTTCAAGGGTATTTTCCCCAAATTTTAAGTTTAAGGGTCATGGTTTGACCCTTAAATTCAAAATAGGGTATAGACCTTTCCAATGCGATTTAGGGTGTGATTTTTTGTGTACTGATGATGTGTAGGATAAGGTGTGTAGAGCCACTAATTTTGCCCCAATCCAAGCCTAGGATAGACCCCTATAGTGATTTAAAGGTGACTTAGAGCTCATCTTGGGTGGTTTAGTTAACAACCTTAGATTACTTCATTTGAGCTCAAATTTGGTGGGTTTAGTCCATAGGGTCAGGTGATCCTATGGTCAAAATTTCATCAAATTTGGAGTTCATTTGGTTCCCCAACTAGGAGCCTCAAAAATCCTTCTTAGAAATGGCCTATTAACCCTAATCAATTGATAATGAACTGTCCTTAACTTATAAAATCCATTAAAATGTTTATAATTGTTCCTAATTAATCCCCTAATCAATAGGAATTGAAACCCTTTTAAATTGACTTCTAGATTTGTCTTAGTTGAGTCCTTAGGTAAAATCAAGGGTTAACCAGTTTTAATTAATCCCAAAAACATTAAAAATCCCAAAAGGGCTTTAAACACTTGTTGATCTGTCCTTAGGTTATTTATGACCTTTGGAATTGATCCCAAGGAGTTTAGGACTCATTTGGGTTCAAATCCTTAAGCAGTCCCCCTAGTTGTAATAATTTGGTAATCCCTACAAATATGTATAACTTCTAAAATTCACTATTAATTATAAAAAAATTTAAACTAATCAAACTCAATGGTTGATGACTTCAATTAGAATCTACTATTCCATAAAAATATTAAACCTCCACAATTTGGTCAAAGTCAAGTTGTCAACATTTTAGGTGACCATAAGTAAAAACGGGCCAAAACTTCTAAAAATCATAACGTTTCGTAGAAAACTCCAAATTGAATGTAACACCTGTCTAATAACTCATAATTAGGTCTAGTATTTATTAAAAATCTGAAACCCTTAAGATTATTCCTAATTTTAAAAATCAAATTTTGACCTCTTAATTAACATATCTGGATAATCCTTCAAAATCTGTCAACTTCTCCAAATTCTAGAATTCTCTTTATAGGTTTCTAAAATTCTCAACCAACCCATTAAAATCAGTAATCAACTCCCCTTAATATTAACTCACTCCTTTAATTCCAACCAATTTAAAATAACTTAATTAACCCCGATTACTACTGGATAACCCAGGCCTACGAGGCTATTAGCTTAGCCCCAACAAAGGTGAAATAAACTTTATGGCCTCGGTATGAAACAAAGGTAGCAATCAATTAACTTTTAAAATATATTTAATTAAAATTCCTAATTCACAAATATTTAAAGTTTAACCTAAATTCCCCTTTTAAGCCTTAACAAACTCAGGCTTTTAGACAACTTTGATTAATCACCCACTTTAGGATCTACCCCAGCTACATGGCCTTTTACACACACTTTAGATGATTTGCTAGGACAACCAACTCTAGATCTAGGTTAGGCCGGTGTTTATTTTATTGCTGTGTGTCGGGTTTCTTCGTAGTTTTCACTGCATGTTGTGGATGAAATTGCTTTGTTGTGTCTGCTTACTTTTCTGCACTCTGTGGATGGATTGATGTGTTTGGCGACTAGATTACCCTTAGGTTAGGTACGATCTGGATGTTCACATAGTTTTTTGCAGGTGGCCACGCTCATGTAGGGCAGTAAAAGGGGGCTAAATCAACAAAAAAATATTAATCGTTATAAATGCTTGCACAGGTGCTTTAGCTGCTAAAGCCCCCAAATAAAAAGAGCGTGGACAGTGTGTTTTTCTTTCTTTTCTGCACATATATAACTATTTTGGAATATGTCTTCTTTGATTAATTAACTGCTTAGGATAACCTTGCAGGAGAGTCTAGA
>NW_021319950.1:341260-355605 GCF_001605985.2 Dendrobium catenatum | reverse complement strand
GGATTTGTTATAGTGGATGATTTCTCAAGATTCACTTGGGTTAGATTTCTTTTTCATAAGAGTGAATCATTTGAGGAATTCAGAAATTTTTCAACTTGGATTCAAAGAAAACTAGGATGTGAAATAATTTCTTTACAAAGTGATCATGGAGGAGAATTTGAAAATGAAAGATTTGAAAATTTCTGTAAAGAGAAGGGGATTGATCACAATTTTTCTGCACCTAGAACTCCTCAACAAAATGGAGTAGTTGAAAGAAAGAACAGAACATTAATAGAAGCCGCCCGAGCAATGTTAGCAGAATACTCTCTTCCTAGATATTTTTGGGCTGAGGCGGTTAGCACTGCATGCTATGTTCTGAATAGGGTAAATGTGAGATCAAATTTGAATAAAACACCCTATGAGTTGCTAAAAGGTAGAACACCTAACTTGTCACATTTGCATGTTTTTGGTTGCAAGGTGTTCATTCATAACAATGGAAAATCTGTCTTAGGAAAATTTGATCCAAAATCAGATGAAGGAATTTTTGTTGGATATTCAAGTGTTGGAAAATCTTATAGGGTATTCAACAAAAGAACTTTAGTTATTGAAGAAACCACACATGTTGTATTTGATGAATCTGGAAATTTGGAAGAGCCAAATGTTGTTGAAGATGAGATTGAGGAAAACTCCCAAAAGATTGATAGATTAAATTTGGAAGAAAATATAGAAAGAGAAGACCCTTTGCCTAGAGATTTGAGATTTTCTAAAAACCACCCAAGAGAATTTATTATAGGAGAACCTAGTGAGGGTGTTAGAACTAGGCGTGGATTAAATAAGGAAGTCAATCATTCAGCCTTTATTTCAACCATAGAACCCACTAATATTGATCAGGCACTTTCTGATGAATTTTGGATATTGGCCATGCAAGAAGAGTTAAATCAATTTGTAAGAAATAAAGTTTGGGAATTAACCTCAAGGCCAAAAGATCAAAGTGTTGTTGGAACAAAGTGGGTGTTCAAAAATAAAATGAATGACTCAGGAGTAGTCATTAGAAATAAGGCTAGATTAGTTGCTAAGGGGTATAATCAAATTGAAGGAATTGATTTTGAGGAGACTTTTGCCCCTGTAGCTAGACTTGAAGCAATTAGGGTTTTACTAGCCTTTGCCTGTTTTAAAGGTTTTAAATTGTTTCAAATGGATGTCAAAAGTGCCTTTTTGAATGGTGTTATTGAAGAAGATGTTTTTGTAGAACAACCTCCAGGATTTGAAAATTCAAAATACTTAAATCATGTTTTTAAGTTAAAAAAGGCATTATATGGATTGAAACAGGCACCTAGGGCTTGGTATGAGAGGTTGAGCACCTTCCTACTTGAAAGATCTTTTGAAAAAGGAAGTGTGGATACAACTCTCTTTTTAAGAAAAATTGGAAAGGATATACTTATTGTTCAAATTTATGTGGATGACATCATCTTTGGATCTTCAAATAAAAATCTTTGTGATGATTTTTCTAAAATAATGAGTAGTGAATTTGAAATGAGTCTAATGGGAGATTTAAATTACTTTCTAGGTTTTAGCATTAAGCAACTTGAGGAAGGAACATTTCTTAGTCAAACTAAATATATTAAGGACATCCTCAAGAAATATGAAATGGACAATGCTAAACCTGTTAGTACACCAATGAGTTCCTCAGTTCAGTTGGATAAGGACCTTAAGGGAAAATCTGTTGATCAAAAGAAATATAGAGGGATTATTGGATCTTTGCTTTACTTGACTGCTAGCTGACCAGATATTATGTTCAGTGTTTGCTTATGTGCTAGATTTCAATCAGATCCAAAAGAATCACATTTGATAGCAGTGAAAAGGATTTTAAGATACTTACTAGGAACTCAAAACTTAGGAATTTGGTATCCTAAGTTTAGCTCTTCATTTGAAATTATTGGTTATTCAGATTCTGACTTTGCAGGCTATAGAGTGGATAGGAAAAGTACTTCTGGAACATGTCAATTCATTGGAAATTCATTAGTTTCTTGGTCCAGTAGAAAACAAAATTCAGTAGCTCTATCTACTGCAGAAGCAGAATACATTGCTTTTGGAAGTTATGTGGCACAAGTACTTTGGCAACAGTTGATTGATTTAGGATTATCTGTAGGCACTATTCCAATTTATTGTGACAATACTAGTGCTATTTGCATTTCTAAAAATCCTATTCAACATTCTAGAACCAAACACATTGATGTAAGGCATTATTTCATAAGTGATCATATATCGAAGGGAGAAATTGAACTCACACATGTTTCAACTGAAAATCAACTTGCAGACATTTTTACAAAACCTTTAGCCTTTGATACCTTCAGTACTTTAAGAACAAGGCTTGGTGTTATTGATTTGAATGCCTAAACAAAATGTCTTTGCAACATTGATATTTATGTTTTCTAAGTGTATTTGTTTTTGTTTTATTTTTTTTGTTTTTGTGAATTTTTGTGTGTTTTGAATGATTTGGTTTTTGAGTCTATGGTTTTGTTTTATGTTTTATGTGTTTTTAAATGTTTCGTTTGATTTTCTTAAATTAAAATTCAAAAATTCAAAAATTGGAGGAAATCGTCCGGGACGAATTTTATTTCGTACTGAACGATGTGTGAAAGATCAGTTTGGGCGAATTTTTAACCGTTTTGATAGCAGTTTTTAATTAGATCGTCTGTACGATCTAACGATCGTCCAGGACTAAATTTTTTTCTCTCAAACGTCGAGACGATTGAATGCAACGGTTGAGTGGATAAGACAGTTTTAAATATGGATTTCGTCTGTACAAATTTGTGGTTCGTCCAGACGAACAGATGTCGTTTCATTGTAGGGGACGGTTTTCAAGGACATTAAAATGAGTTACTTTTTTGATCATCTGGACGAAATTTTTTCGTCTGTACGATCGGTCAAGTCAAAAAGCCTGTACGAAGGGACGCACCGTAAATTGTGTTGATTATGAAAAGTCGTTACATTTTGGACGAATTTGATCGTCTGTACGAAATATTTTTGTCAAGACGAACGATGATTTTCATCCAGGATGAACTTTTTTCGTCCAGGACGAACGTATCGATTTCTTTAAATATGAAGGCTTTCTAACTTAACAATCATACTTTCAAACTTCTCTTTCAATCCCTTTCTACTTCAAATTGTCAATGGCCTCCTCAAGCAAGAGACAAAAGGTGTTAGTGAAGAAGCCCAATAGGAATGCCTCAGAAAACTTCCTATCTAAGGAGAATGAGGAATCCTTTCCTCGTTTTGCTTCCGCCAAAATAACTCCATCTTGCATTTTAATCCAAAGGGAGATAAAATTTAAGGTAATGCACCTATTTGCCTCAACCCAATTTCATTTCATACTTTCTCTCGTCGACTTCTACAACAAGCAAACCTTCCACTATTTCCTAGCAAACATGAGTTTTAACTCCGACCACTCTAGCATAAGTTCCTTTGTCTTCAAATAAAAAGTGGAAATCACTAAGCATGACATTAGAGCCTTTCTAAACCTAAGGACTGAAGGATATAGAGCCCACACCCTAATGAGTGAAAACACATTCAAATGGGATGAAGTCAATAATGCGATTAGAAAAAGTGGTCTAACCTATCATGTTGCTAGAGTCTCCGGGATGACCAAAAATGCCCGTATCATCCAGCATATCCTTAGATCTTCAATCATTCCTAAAGTTGGTGATAGGATCAATATTACCCCTCTCCTTTTTGTTCTAACATTTTTTATTATAGATTGTCACCCTATCGATGAAGCCCAACTTATCATAGATCATATCTATGGGCTTTCAGAAATAGGACATGCAGATCAGAAAAGAAAAAGGAACATCTCTTTGGGACACTTAGTTACTTACATCTTGGAAAAGAAATACAACTTAGTGCATCCTGATGAAGAATACGAAGTGCCAGTTTAGTATAATGATGCTTCCTTCAGATTTCTATTCAAGGAGGAAAAAGAAAAAGAAAAAACACATGCCAGTGCTTCAGAAGAAGAAGAAGAAGAAGGAGTGCAAACATCTGCACCTCAGTCAGATTATCAGAATCTGATTGAAAGATTTGATAGATTAGAGACTCATGTTGATCAAAGGTTTGATCAATTTGATGCTTAACTTATGCAGCAACAACAAGACATTGGTAACATTAGAAATGAAGTACATGAAATCAATACCAATGTAATGTTGATGGCCTCCTACTTCAACCTTTTTGGCGGCATTCCTCCTCCTCCTCCAGAATAGTAGAGATGAATTTCTTTATGTTTGCTATACTCGTGTTTGTTTTATGTTTTGTTGTGTCAGTGTTTATGTTAAGTGTTTGTTTTTATGTTTGTCTTTTCTTTTAAATTAAGTGTATTTTGTTAATTGTTTTTAGATATTATGAAATGAATATGTAATCCTTTCATTAATATCAATGCATGTTGTACTTGTTTCTTATTTGATTTGTTTTTGAAATGTGGTTAATTCTTATGAATTTCATTAGTATTATTTAATCTTAATAGTGCTTAAATTAGATTCTAATTAGAGATTAATTATATTAGAAAATCTAGTCTTTCTAAATTTAAAAAGTTGTTTATAACTTGTTGTAATTAGAACTTTTAAAATTCATGTCTATTCATTTAGACTACATAAAAGTTAATATTATTATTGCAATTTAGATGTTTTCTTATTTTGTATTTCCTCTAAATTCTTCTTACTTACAATGTTATATCACCTTTTAAATTTCATGAATTTCTATGATTGACCTAATGTTTTTAGTTTAAAATTGCATACCTTGTGTCAATCACCATTTAGATTAAATGTTCAAATGAATTTCATACAATTACTTACATTTCTCGTCTATTTCTTCTTCACTTTTTGTTGTTGTCAAAAAGGGGGAGAAATTATTGTGTTTGTATGTTTTGCTTGGCTTGTGTGTTATTGTTTTCTAGTTTGTTATTTTTTAAATTTTTTTTAAAAACAAAAAATTGTGTTTTATGGTTTAAAATGCCTCCTTATTTTCATATATACATCAATTCTGGGGGAGTTTAGGAGATTGGTTTAATTTGAAATCATACAAACAATAATTGTTTTGCCATCATCAAAAAGGGGGAGATTATTAAGATAGTTGCTATTTGCATGCTTTACATTTTTGCAACTTATGAAGTTTTGATGATTCCAAACATTATTGTTCAAATGTGTAGTTATCTCCTAACATTTTTTAGAAGAATTGTATTTGCTCTTGTGTGTACTAACATTTCAGGAAAAACGAACTCCATAATACGAAGACTTCAAATTAAATTCAGCATGAGATACTTTGTAAAATTTGACGCATGCAATTTTCTTTAAAATCAAATTGAAAGGGAGTGATTGTAATTTGAGTGAATAAAAATATACACACACAAATAAGGAGATCATATAAAATTTATACTGATCGTACGGGACGATATCAGTTCGTACTAGACGATTAGACAGTTATCTCCTATAGAGCACATGGAACGAGTAGGAACTTGTTCGAAAAATTTTTCTAAGTCCAATTCGTCCAGGACGAAATTAATTATCGTCCAAGATGATTGGTTCACTGTAAATTTTTTGTCCAGATGAATTTAAATTATCGTCCGTGGCGACTGGTCCTCTGGAAAGATTTCGTCCAGACGAAATTAAAAATCGTCCAGGACGATCTAGTCTCTGGAAAATTTTCATCCAGACGAAAATAAATTATCGTCCGTGGCGATTGGTCCTCTGGAAAATTTTCGTCCAGACGAAGTTAAGAATCGTCCAGGATGATCGGTTCTCTGTAAAAATTTCGTCCAGACGAACATATTCTCGTCCAAACGATTAATCGACTTATAACAGTTTTCAGCAGTTTCTAGAACCGACCTTGAAATAACCGTTCGTACTGGATGAACCTAGTTCGTACAGGACGATCCATTGTATGAAGAAATTTCATACACATATTCAAATAGGGTCGTTTTAGATCGTTTAAGTAAAATCGTCCAGGACGATCCACGATCGTACAGGACGATCCACTGCGTACAGAATTGAAAACTTGCAGTTATTGGATTGTTTTTCTTATCTTTTGTATAAATAGTCCAAATTAGACTGTCACCCTATCTTTTTGTCATTTGATCTTTGTGGCTCTTGAGAGAATAGCCAAGGAGAGAGTGGAAGAGAGCATTCAAGGGAGGATTCCTACCACTGGAGCGACAAGGCTTCACTTGGAATTCAAAGGTAAGAGTCTCTACTTGTGAATTGGGATTACTTCACTCTTTTCTTTCTTTCTTTTAGATTATTGTGAGAAGATCTATCAAGGAGATCCGGTTCTCTACCGACACTTGGAGAGTGTGAACAGCCGAAGGATTCTCTGCCTACACTTGGAGAGTGTGAACAGCCAAAGGGTTCTCTGCCTACACTTAGAGAGTGTGAACAGCTAAAGGGTTATCTGCTTACACTTGGAGAGTGTGAACAGTCAAAGGGTTCTCTTCCTACACTTGGAGAGTGTGAATAGCCGAAGAGTTCTCTGCCTATACTTGGAGAGTGTGAACAGCCGTAGGGTTCTCTGCCCATACTAGGAGAGTGTGAAAGGACGGACAGTTCTCTGCCAACATTGGGGATTGTGTAAAAGGACGAACGGTTCTCTGCCGCACTGGAGAGTGGTGAAAAGAGTGTGTTGTAAAGGCTTCTCCGCCTTGTTGTGGGTGCAAAAGGAAAGTCACTATTGGTATTAGTGCAATACTCAGAGGGTGCCTCTGGGGAGTGAATGTAGGTCTTATTTTAGACCGAACCACTATAAATCTGGTGTCATTTACTTTACTGTTTTTACATTTCCGCACTTTAAATTTTAATTTTAAAATTCTTTGGTTGAAAAATATTTTTCTAGATATACTTAACAGAAATTTTTATTTCGGTTCAACTTAATTTTCAAAAGGGGACTTAAATTTTTAAAACTACCAATTCACCCCCCATCTTGGTAGCCTTGGGACATTCACTTAAGTTTAAAAACCTAATTACAAGACTCAACATAGTTTACCACGAAGAATCCAAGGGGTTTGAAGAAAAGGAGTCCAAAGAAGAACAAGATTGAAGACTTGAAGATTGAGAGTATCCCACTCAAAACTACTTGCGTCATTACTAGGTTTAGAATCCGGGTTATTGTCAGTGGTGCCCGGCCACTTTACTTTCTGCAAAATTCTGGTTTGTAATAAGCAAGGAAACTTTGCCAATGGACATTTATTAACTAGTTAATTTATATTTGATCTGATAAATTGATTGCCTTTAGGACTTCCTGCTTTACTTAGTTTTTTGGCGATTTTGTGCCACTTTTGTTTTTGCCTGGATACGTGAGACTCATGAGGATGTGAAAGTTTTCTACTCAAAATCTTAAATGTCTGAAATTTTAGTGAGTCTAAATAACATAGAATGATAATGAATCTAGGGAATTAGCCGGGGATCGACCCCGGGGTCGCATGCATATTTCTGTATTATTCTCTCCTTGTTTTAGACCCTTCCCCGCCTGCGGGTATAGTCCGGATAGTCTGACCTATGAGGACGAGGTGCCGAACTTGGGGAAGTCCAGTCCTCCAAAAAAATTATTTTATAAGCCTGTTTTTAAAATTTCAAGCATAGTTGATTTGGAAGTTTTTGACCAGCATGCATTGCATTAGATATAAATTAAAAGAGTCAAAATTTTAATTGCATCAGTTTTAGCATTTTAGCACCCAACATAAGTCTAAGGGGCCAATTAGGAAAATTTCCTAATGTCATCCCCAACTCTCCAAAACTTTAAGTACAACGTCCTTAACACTCTTTCATAAAAGACCGGACTCATCTCTTTTAAATCGATTAGGTGGTTAGCTGGCTCCCCAATCCAGGCCGGGGTATGTCCCGGCATTGCACTGCATTAGTTAGGTTCGGACGACTGTGGTCTAGTGTCCAAATTAGATTTAGGATCTGGGGCAGAGCTTTGATTATAAGACCCCAAATTTTTGGAATATAGTCCCAAGATTCTAATAAAATGCTCAACTTCAATTAAAGTTTTCTTTCAATCCTAAAAATATAAAGCCCATCACTTAGATTAAGTTGGGACACTTCAGGATGGTTCTGGAATCTCAAGGTGTCCCCTACCTCTCTTCCCTTGATTCAGATAATAAATGTTCAATCTTGATCCATTCTGTTGATTTTCCAAGAATCCTATTCATTTTTTTTATATCACTCCTAGATAATCTAACAAAATTTCATTCTTATTTTAATCGAGAGTTTTCGCAGGGGACTCTATCTTCCTACAATGTAATTAAGCACGAGGGCTTGCGCTCGTAGGAGATTTGGAACCACACACACCTGATTTCAAAATTAATCTTTAAAAAAAAATCTTCTTAGATTTCTTTGGGAAAAGTTAAAGAACGATTGTCGTTATCATATTAAAAGAATTATCATTGAAAGGTGTTATCTAGAGAGAGAAGCTCCGAGGTCTTATTCCTAGAGAGAGAAGCTCCGGTTTGAATTCTAGAGAGAGAATCTTCTTCCTAGTTTCGAAATCGGATTTTGCGGGCTTTCCGCGATCAATGGTGACTGCGCCGGTGGATCATCGGCACCTTCAGCCGGTATCCACGATTGTTCCACGGTCATCTGGTTCTCTTCGGTCCAGCTATAGGAAGTCTAATAAAATAGTGATTCGGGAAGGAGGCAAGCCGGTGAGCCGTCAAGAACCTGTTGATGGTAAAGGAAAGAATGTTATGATGGATGAATTGGATGCACGTGTAAATCTGACTATTGAAGATCTACCTGGTTCGATGAATGTTGAATCTTTGGCCTCTCAAAATCTGGTTTTATGCGTGAGAAATTTTTTGATGTTCTTGATGCAAAAAAAGCGCGTAATGTGGGGGATGGAGTTACCTCTTTGGAAACTCGGAAGGAAGATAATGTGAAAATTATGGGCGAAGCTGTTGAGGCCTGGTCGAAACCAAAACCAATCAAAATTTCTTTTGATAAAGATCTGTTGTAATTTTCTGATGATGGTGTGGTTGTTAAACTAAATGCGGAAAGAGAAGCGGAAAATGCTAGAGTTTTGAGGAACTTTATTGTTCTCAAAGTTTTGTGGAATGGAGTTCCATTCTCTGTATGCAGCTCGGAACTAAGAAGACAATGGAACCAATATGGCAAATTTCACTTGACTTCAATCAGAATGGAGTGGATACTCTGTTCGTTCAATTCGTGTGAGGCGGTTGTTGAAGTTTTGAATGGGGCCCATGGTACGTTAATGGACTAATTGTCAGAATGGATAGGTGGACTCCTGCTTTTGATCCAAACTCGTTCAAAGGTATATCGGCACTGGTGTGGATCCGTTTACCTTGCCTACCTCTATATTGCTGGGATGAAGATAGCATAGCAAGAATTGCTTCTTGCTTTGGATCCCCGATGTATGTAGATGGGAATACTTTCCGTTGGAGTAAACGTGAATTTGCACGTGTCTGTGTGAGAATTGATTTAGAGAAAAAACTCTGGAATGGTACATGGGTTGAAGGTTCGGCTGGAAGATTTTTTCAAAGGGTGGAGTATGAAAAGATTGATCTCATGTGCTACCAATGCGGAAGGGTAGGCCATGATTTGAAGACTTGTCCAGAGAATGTCAAGATGGTGATTAAAGATCAGTCATTGAAGAACATGGGATCAGATAATTGGCAGGAAAATTGTGTGAAAAATGACAATGAGCCTTCGGTGGTAAGCACTGAATATGGTCCATGGATACATGTCCAATTCAAGAATAAAAGAGGTAGAAGAAGTAATGCAGTAAACAATCATGAGCAGAATATTGGAAGGAAGACAGAAATGAAAAAGCCAGCCGGTTAGATGGATGTTCGGCTTGATGATGTCCAGGAGAAAGTGCAGCATGAATGTAACAGTAACAAGGCAGATGAAGTCTCTGGGAAAACTGCTGTAACTGGTATGTTCGAACAGACAACAAATCGGTTTGCAGTTTTGGTTGAGGAGAATGATAATGAATCTTTGGTTAAAGATGATAGTATTGACAAGGTGATTGACAAAGGCATGGAAAATATGGAACCAGAAGTTAACTTTGATTTGAATCATGTTAGTGAAGATGTCAAAGTTAAATTAGCCAAAGAATTAAAGTCATTGGGACCTATGAATAGTGAGAAGAAGAAGAGGAATGGAAGGTTGAACCCCAATAGTGGGGGAAGATCTTCTATACCTTGTTAGTTATGTCTACAATTCTCTTTTGGAATTGTAGGGGAGCAAGGAAGAAAGAGGCTTCCTTATATCTTAAGGAGATGGTTAGAGATGAGAATGTTTTCTTTATTGGGCTTCTGGAGACGAAGATGTCTAATATTGGTAGAATGGAAGTGGATTGCCTTTTGAGCAAGGAGTGGGATTACTTTCACCAACCCGTTGTTGGGACTTCTGGTGGTATTTTGGTTTTGTGGAACATTAAGTTGGTGTCTTTTGAGGTGTGTGAAGCTTCTTCCCAACTGATTATTGGTAATTTTTTGATTCCCTGCTTAGGAATGTGGAAGATTGCTACAGTTTATGGAAGCCGTTGCAACAAGGAGAGAGGCGATCTTTGGAGTCAATTGGAGAGGAGCATGGAGAATTCTAGTCCTTCCATTATTGGGGGTGACTTTAATTGTTTTCTAAATAAAGAAGAAAAGAGAGGTGGTAAGAGGTTCATGTTTTCTATGGGACCGAGAGATATGAAGAGCTTCATGGTTAATTCAGACTTCCATGACATTGGCGTTGTTGGGCCAAGATACACATGGTGTAACAACAAAGAAGGTAACTCTCGGATATGGGAGAGGTTAGACAGATGTATTTTGAACTCCTTGGCTATGCAGAAACTTCCTTTGGCAGTAAACAGACATTTGGCAAGGATGGCGTCTGATCATTGCCCAATTGTGCTCAAGATGGATGATAGAATACGGTTTAAGTCGAGAATAATCAAATTTGAAGACACTTGGAGATCCTATCCGGCGGCTAAAAACATAGTTTTTCATTCCTTGAAGAAGCAAGATGAAGGTAATGAGTATGAAGTTTTAAGGAAAAAACTTAATCGTACTTTAAAATCCTTATTTTTATGGAGTAGAAATAAGTGCAAGGATTTGAATGCTTTAAAGGATAATTTGAAGAAAGAGATCCTTGACTTGCAAAACAAAGAAGCTTTGAATAACAATTGGTCTGCTGAGGACTTGTTTTTTCTTAGAAACAAGGTTCATCAACTCAATATCACTATGAAGAGACTTTCTACATGGTGGAATCAAAGGGCCAAGGCTAGGTGGCATGAGGAAGGCAACACAAATTCTAAGTTGTTTCATAACTTTGCAACTTCCAGAAGAAATGGGAACCGTATCTTCCAGGTCAAAGATGAATCTAATAAGGTGCATATGGATGAGGATCAAATTGAGAAAGTTTTCACCAAATTCTTTGAGAAAAAATGGGAGTATAGGGAATGTGAAGTCACGGGTTGGCCTCAGATTATGGAAAATCAGAAGTTGACTGCTGAAGACATGGACTTACTTAATGCTGAATTTACTGAAAATGAGCTGCAAACTGCGGTATTTCAGCAAGCGAACAACAAGTCGCCTGGTGCGGATGGTGTGACTTCCTCATTCTACAAATGCTATTGGAATATCGTATGGGATACTCTTTGGAAGGCTGTTAGAAATTTTTCCAGCTCAAGCCATATGAATAAGGATTGGAAGGACACATTGATTGTCCTAATTCCTAAAATTAGGAACCCGTTGTTTCCCTCCAACTATAGGCCCATTAGCCTTTGTCAAACCAATTATAAAATTGTGGCTACTATGATTGTTAATAGATTGAAAAAGGGAATGGATAGAATGATCTCTGAATAACAAGTTGCCTTCATTCAAGGCAGATCTATTGCTGAACATTATTTTCTTGCCCAGGAGATTTTTCACAAGTTCAAGATCTCAAAAAATAAAAAAGGGATGATGGCAGTTAAGCTTGATATGGAACAAGCTTACGATAGCATGGGATGGACTACTCTTCATCATATTTTGAGATGGTATGGGTTTCCTATTGCTTTCTCTAATCTTATCTTGGAATGTATTGTAGATGTGAGATTCTCCATCATTATTAATGGGAAGAACTCGGATTGGATTAAGGCTCAGAGTGGATTTCGTCAGGGATGTCCACTCTCACCTTATTTGTTCATCATGTGTTTCGAATTGATGACTAATTTGTTGGAGCAAAATGGGAGAAGCCTTGGCATTCAAATTTCAAGCGGTGGGCCAAAGATTTCAAATTTAGTATATGCAGATGACGCTCTTATCTTTTCTCATGCATCGATTGAGTTGGCTAGAAACATGAAGACTATTGTGAAGAAGTTTTGTAAGTGGTCTGGGCAGAGGATCAATATTGGCAAATCGCAATTGCTATTTGGGAAGGTTGTCAACCATCGGATGAGGAGGAAGATTGGCAGGCTTCTTGGGTTTAAGATTGTAAAGGAAATGAGATACTTAGGAGTTAAAATCTCATTGGAAAGAATGAAGATGGCTGATTATCAAGAAGTTCTTAGCAATGCCATGGAAAGGCTTAATGTCTGGAGTAGGAAATCCTTATCCTTGGGAGGTAAATTGATCCTTATTGAAAGCTCTTTGTTTTCTATGGCAAACTTTCTTATTACTCATTCCTTGGTACCTAAGAAGCTTTTATATGATTTGGAGAAGCTTTGTAGAAGTTTTATTTGGAATAATAAAGATGGCAGTAGGGGGATGCATTATATTGCTTGGAATGATATTCGCAAGCCTAGTAATATGGGAGGTTTGGGCTTACACTCGCCTTTACAGAGAATTGGATCTTTAAGATCCAAAGTGACTTGGAATTTTATTCAAAAGCCTGGTTCTTTGTTTCACCGTGTCATGGAGAGCAAGTATGGGAATAATGTAATGAATGGAGTTCATTGAAATAATAGCTCTAATGCTTGGAGAATCCTACTGGATGGAGGCAAGAATCTGAAGATGGTTATTCGTTGGAAGGTGGGGAAAGGAGATAAAATTAGCATCTTAAATGATACTTGGGTGCTTGATAGATGCTTAAGTCGTTGGCCTACTTTTATGGACAGCGATTTTTTGGAAGGAATGAATGTATAGCAATTGATTCTAGACAATGGCAGGTGGAACTATGATTTGTTACAAAGAGCTTTTCATTCTCATTTAGTCTCTATTATCATTCAAATTCCTATTGAATACAATGAGGAGGATAGTATGGAGATGCTGAAGTTTGGCTCGGGGAAAATGATTTATGCTATGGTGTATGAACAAATGTGGCTTAACAGTTGCAATTTGGAGGACGTAGAGTATTTCAGCTGGGTGAAGAAATTGAAGCTAAGTAAGAATATTGAATTGTTTTGGTGGAGACTTGGTAAATCAGCCATACCAACCAATATATTCCTTGTGAATCGTAAAATCGCAGATCATGGCCTTTGTCCTCGAGGCTCTCAAGTTGATGAAACGTATGAGCACATTATGGTGAAATGCAAATATCTGGTTGATATAATTCTGAAGTTGAGGGAATGTGGAATTTCTATTCCTAATTTTCATTCACTGGAATGTTGCTTGGAGAACATGAGGAAGCTATCTGTTAAGAATCCTAGGATTGTTCGGTTATATTGTTCTGTGGTTTATTATTCTTGGAGAAGTCGTAATGATATTAAACATGGTAAGAATGCTATGTCATGTTCAGTTATTGCTGCTACTACACTGTTCTATGCTTTCTCCAAATCCAGTCCATTTCTTTCTTGCTGGGGTACTAATCTCCCTAGGGAGTCCCAAAGAACTTGGTACCCTCCACCGAAAGAATGGATTAAGGTAAATGTAGATGCATCTTTGACAAGTTCTAATTTGGCTGGCATTGGAGGCATCTTCCGGGACTACAAAGGAAGATTTATTAGTGCTTTTGGAAAAAATGGAGTGCATTGGGATATTGGCCATCTTGAATTACAAGCTGTCCTCACGGTTAGAGAATTTCTGAAGAATTGGATGCTGGAATGTGAAGGGCTGATCATAGAAAGTGATAATGTGAATATCATCAAATTCATTCAGAATTCTTTGAAGAATAATAAGGAGAATGTGGGTAAGTGGCCGCATCAAAATCTTTGTTTTTTACATGATTTTAATAAGATGGTTTTTCTCCATGCCTCTAGAAATTATAATAGAGTAGCAAATTGTTGTGCTACTATGGCTTTGGAGAAAGTTTTTTCTTTGATAGCTCTTCTTTTGATCATATTCCTTCCTTGATGCTAGACTTAATTATGGAAGAATGTGATCCCCTTATTACTTGTACTTAGCTTCCCTTTTGTTTTTAATGCAATTTTCTGCATTTCTTTCAAAAAAAAAAAAA
>NW_021319950.1:323388-336331 GCF_001605985.2 Dendrobium catenatum | reverse complement strand
GGAAGTTGGGAGGCAAATTTGAACCTACGTGGGAAGGACCCTTCGTTATAGAGACTGTCTACGAAGGAGGCTCGTATCAGTTAGTAGATTGTAAGGGAAACCACCCAATGCTACCTGTCAATGGGCGTTTCCTTAAGAAATACTATGCTTGATGTAGCTCATTTTATCAATTAATAAGACTTCCTCTTCTTGATTTACAACTTAATTCTACCTTTTTTTAAGTTTTTTTATCCCTTTTCACCTTCTCCTTAAGGTTAGGTCTTTCCTTCCCTTAGGATTAGACCCGCTAGTGGTGGAGTACGCCCTCTGTGGCACCACCCTGGCATTTGACTTGGGGATTAGTGGTGGAGTACGCCCTTCGTGGCACCATCCTAGTTTGCCAGTTTTGGTCCTCTATGTGGAGCAAGTTTCCTCCCCACATGACCACTCGCTAGTGGTGGAGTACGCCCTTCGTGGCACCATCCTAGTTTGCCAGTTTCGGTCCTCTGTGTGGAGCAAGTTTCCTCCCCACATGACCACTCGCTAGTGGTGAAGTACGCCCTTCCTGGCACCATCCTAGTTTACCAGTTTTGGTCCTCTGTGTCTAGCAAGTTTCCTCCCCACATGACCACTCGCTAGTGGTGGAGTACACCCTTCGTGGTACCATCCTAATTTGCCTGTTTTGGTCCTCTATGTGGAGCAAGTTTCCTCCCCACATGACCACTTGCTAGTGGTGGAGTACGCCCTTCGTGGCACCATCCTAGTTTGCCAGTTTTGGTCAGCTGTGTGGAGCAAGTTTTCTCCCCACATTACCATTCACTAGTGGTGGAGTACGCCCTTCGTGGCACCATCCTAGTTTTCCAGTTAATTTGCTTATTTGGAGTAAGTCTTCTATCAGCATCCTATAGGCCAAAGATTGGGTGATGCCCTTCCTTAGACCCAAGGCTAGGTATTCCCTACCTTGGTTTCCAGTTGATCCGTCTATTAGGAGTAAGTCTTCTATCAGCATCCTATAGGCCTAAGGTTGGGTGATGCCCTTCCTTAGCCCCAAGGTTAGGTATTCCCTACCTTGGTTTCTCCAGTTCTCTTGTCTAATAGGTGTAAGCTTTCTATTAGCACTACAAAAAAATTAACTTTTAACAACATATATATTAAAACACTTTTATTTAAGTGACTCAAAAAATATTTATTAAGGCGTATTCTTGTTTGGAGCTAACAGAGCGATTTGGCACTAAACAAGCGTTGCGATAAATTTTTGTTCCCGCTTCTTTTTCTTTCATCTTGCTCATGTTCAAATATGTTTGCCTCCATTGAATGCCTGTGCCTCACATGCGTTCTCTCCATAATCCACTTCTGTCTCCACCGCCGCCCTCTCCGTTGATGACCCATTCACCCGTCCATCATCGACACCTCTTTCCCTCCAAAGTGCGGTACTGCCACCCCCTGGGCTTCTTCTTCACCTAATCACGACATCTCCTTCCATTCCACTTGGTCTCTTCTTGATGACCTAGAAATCCTCATAAAGCACCTTCAATCCAAGCAAATCCAGAAATCCAGTTCCGACAACAACAATGGTAATAACAACTTCAATTCCTTCTCAGAGGTAGGATGGTCGTAGGAGATCGGTCACTCGGATAGACGGTTCCATTGGGACGAGTCCAATGCAAACTACACCATCCTCGTGATGGAACTCACTCCACATCGCAGCCGCATCGATGCCTTGGGATGCGATGAGGCTTTCGACGCTCACATGGCCATTGATCGATCCCTCTGTGAGCACCACGTCTTCCGCGAGGTGTTCAATAGCTTCTACCGAGCCTTCGGTCTTGTTCCCACTGACGTCCGCCCCCATTTTCATGTAGGCACTGTGCTCTATGCCCTTGGCCGCCACGGTGAATCCAAGGATGAGTTTCTCCTCGCTCTGTAGGCTACCAAGGCAAGAGGCAACCAGCGGGTTTAGTTTTTACTCCATATCCTTGTGAACCACAGGATCTCACTCGAGGGAGAGGCCATGGTCCTGAATGCTTGCGAGCATTATCGTGAAGCTGCTATTCTCTATATCAGTCCTCCCTCAAAGATTTGGTTTTCCTTTCTATTACTTCTCCAATTCTGCTCGTAGTTCTTGCAGGGTATCAGATCTTAATCTATGATTTTTTTTATGAATTCTCTTCCTTCATGCATGATTTTAATTATTTTTTGTTTTTATATAAAATTTTGGGATTCAGAATCGATGAGAGTTAGGGTTGGATAGAGAATTGTAAAGGTTTTTTTTGGGTTTCTCTATGAATGGATTTTTAGTACTGATGGGATTTCTGGTGGGATGATTTGTGTTTTACATTAAGCATTTACAGATTTATGGTATTGCTTCATTGAATTATTTAGTAAATTCATGGTATATGACTGCAAACATATTCTATTTTTTATGATGTAATCATGTTAATAATCTCTTCTATCCACAGTCAATGAATCTTGCAAAAGTTTGGCTTATTATGGGATGAGTACCAATCTGATGAACTACATGAAATCTCATCTAAGTAAAGGGAATGCCGTAGCATCGAAGAATGTCAATAACTGGTCAGGAACATGCTACATCAAGCCTCTGCTAGGAGCTTTTGTTGCTAATGCTTATTAGGGTAGATACAGAACAATTGCAAGTTTCATGGGAATTTCTGAAGGCTTTACTAGAATTAACAAGAATTATAAATTTTCGAAGGCTTTACTAGGATTTGAACAGTATTACATTTACTA
Organism: Dendrobium catenatum; assembly: GCF_001605985.2. Classification (NCBI taxonomy): domain Eukaryota; kingdom Viridiplantae; phylum Streptophyta; class Magnoliopsida; order Asparagales; family Orchidaceae; genus Dendrobium; species Dendrobium catenatum. Next base: position 333,604 of record NW_021319950.1, on the reverse strand, counting down.
TAATAATCTTTTTTAATTGTTGATAGAATTTGGTTATACGGTTACTTTTTCTTCATTAGCTTTCATCTTTTGTTTTTTATCATATAGTATTATGATACGAAATAAGAACCTTTATTAGAAGATGTTGGAAAAAATTTAATTCAGGTTGTTTGTTATCGAAATGGTTCTTGTGGTTTGCTCAGCAAGTGAGTGCTTTTACACTACTTTATTGTAACCTAGAAGTTAAGTTTTAGAATAAATTTCAGAAGTTATTTTATGATAAAGTTGCTAAATGATGACAATTGGCTATAATTTTAAGTATTCTTTTTTGAAATATGAGTAATTTTAAGCTTAAAATTAAGCAACTCCAAAAATAAGCACTTTCTGTCGCTAAATTATGGATGTCTGAAATGATAGTGCTGGAGCTAAATCGAATTTTTTATGTACCATTTGAAGTTTAATAGCCTTAGTGACAACAATTAAGCATGAATTGCAATCTTTGTAATGCAGTCGAGTATTGAGTTGGTTTGCTCTGAAGACATTTGATTACCTCTTATTTTTGAGAGTCTATAAACACTTTTTTAATTATGTCATATAACGCTATGTTTTTGCACTATGGGATCCTTATAACCTGTTTTTAACAATTATATTATGTAATTTATCACTACTATTGATATTTAATTTGCTCACTTGTATTTCTTTAACTTAAGGCTTACTTTACTAACAGAACTAGCTGAAATGCTTTTGTTTATGAAGCTGTCGCTTTAGATGGGTGCTCGTTTGCTTATTTTTTTGTTTATCCTCGTGATTTGAAAAATAAAATTTATTCATCTTCTAAGACATAAAAAATTGTCGTTTATTCTGTGTTTTATCCTGAGTATTGTAGCTTTGAGGTTCTGATCAAGTCAGGACAATGTCATGATAAGATTTATTGGTTTATTTGGTTATTAATATCATTTGGTTTCATTGACAGGTACCTTTTTCCCCTTTTTGCTTCTTCGCCTAGCAAAATAATTCAGATATAAATACCACTTTCGTTAATAGGCTGGATGGGTGGATCTATCTTGTTAGGATTATTGTTAATTTTTCCCTCTTTTTTTTAAAGAAATGCGACTATGCCAATTTGTCCTGGTTTTCATGATATTAGTCAGCTATTGTAGTTTGAGTGATGGTGTTAGGAATGAATGTATGGAGTAGATTCAAGTATATATGGAGCAGATTCAAGTATATACACTAAACAAAATTAAACACTTTTTAATAATGTTGTATAACGCAATCAGGCGTTAGGTACTGATTTATATTTTGTCAAAGGAATTGGAATTGGCCATGAGATTATTAAAGTGTGCCACAACTAGAACATGTGGAGGACGAAATTACTTTAATTGATATACTACAGTCTTCGGGTTATTCATGGAAATACTCATCGAGGTTTCAAAGGCGAATTCTACTAGAGTTGATTTACTTATATTTTATTATTTGCCTTACTTATATTTTATTATTTGCTTTTGTATGTTTATGAGCATTTATTTGAATGAAATTTATAGAACATTGGCTTTGAATATTCATCATGGATTTGAAACATTAAGTTGTATGATTGCACTTTATTGCTTTTGGGGGCACACTTTTCCAATGCTAGGGAAGACCATAGTATGCTGTCTATCATTACTTGACAAGTCAGTTTATTGTGATGCAGGACTCAACTTTGCGATTAAATATGAATGCTCTTTTAAGTATGGAGAGTCAGAGTACTTCGTTCTAGAACATGTTGAGCATGACAGACTTGAGGTATAATTCATTTGGTCAAGAGGTTATCATGATGTAGCACAATATAAATATACTAATATTACTCTTTTATTTCATATTTTGAAGAAAGAAATTGGTGTGTTTGAGCTCCAATGGTATGGCTTCTGTATATTCAAAGCACTAGCAAGCTTGCATAAGCAGGTAAGCTCCAAGTCTCCAAGTGGGCCCTCTTGGCCACCCACGACCTTGGCTTTTTAGAGAATCCCGCTGCCTTTTTTTTTCTTGATACCACTTTTTGAAAAAAGCTCTGCACTTTTGGCATCACAATTTAGATATGTGTTTATTTTCCTCATCTTGGCAGGGTGTTGTGCATCGTGATGTCAAAGCATGAAACTTTCTCTTTTCCCACAAAGTCAACAAAGGTTATCTCATTGACTACAATTTAGCTAGTGTGAGTTCTATTCACTACTTTGTCTATTCCCGTGTCTTCATTTTACCAGATTGAATATGTTAGTGATAAATTAGCGTGTTCAAAAGGTTCAACATACAGTTTGTTGAGCATCTTTAAGTCCTTCTACAGTGAAGGAAACTTGGTCAAGATTATAGGTCTGATTATATAGCATATCTCGTTGTCCTTCATACCTAAGAAAAGGGTAGATATAAATGATTTGATTATATAATTAAGATGGTACCAAGGAGACTGCACGGAATAAACTAACAGGAGCTAAAGAAAAATGAAACACATGAATAGAGTAGTCAATTCAATACGAGATGCAACCATCTCACATACTAAATAAAACCTGTCTTGTCACAAATATATTTATTTGGTCATGATGGAAAACCTCATGGAAATGGTGAAACAACATATAATATTCATCTAAACTTGAAAATGCAATTATATCCAAACTTGAAATTTTTAAGTACATGCAGTGCTTAATTTACATTTCTCTTGCAAATGTCTAGTACGAATAATATATAAGCAATCAACATATTTATATTCATGATTTCAGATTCCAAGTTGTCTTTTCAAATGCAGACTGGAGTGGATGACAATGAAGTGTGGAAACAAAGATCCCAGATTTGGTTGCATTGTGTAAAGAAATCGACCTCATGATAAGGATCATTTTTTTTATTTTCGTGTAATATTTTGTGAAGACATTTATTGTTATAGATAGATTATGTATATATATAAAGATTGAAGTAAAATTTTTGTTGTATTTAAGGTGGAAAATTCTTGTAATTTTATATTTATGAAATAAATTTTTTATTTGAAGAAAAATATCTTATGTATGCTCTCATATGTACTTGAGATTTTTAGAAATTTGATTGGGGATTAATTATTTGTAATTGAAATATTCTGAGTTAACATAATTAATTGATAATTGATTGTAATTTATATTGAATATAGCATATATTGAGGCACAAAGTAATGTCATTTTATTAAAATTATTTCATTAAATTTAAGTGTTGGAAAATCATATATTTTAGGGCAACTTAAATGTCCCTTATTATTGAACATGTTCCATCAAATAAATGTGTTAGGGAAGCTTACCTATTATGACACATAATATTTGTCATATTTATTCACAAATTTCATCATATGAAGGTGTTAGAAAAGCTTGTCTATTAGGACACTTTATAGGTGTCATTAAAGAGGTTGTGCCAACAAAATTAAATGTCATTAAAGTTAAGTTTTTAGGGCACATACAGATGCCCTTAACCCTATGCCAACGGCCACCTAAGTGGCACCTTTGTTTGATGCCCCAATACATCATGTGCCCTTATAGATACATATTATGGCACTTTAAGGTGCCTTAATAACCATTATTTTTTGTAGTGTAGCATCCTATAGGCCTAAGGTTGAGAGATGCCCTCCCTTACACTCTTAAGATTCTACTTCTATTCGGTCAACGCCAATGTGAGCAGCAGAAGTTCCTTCTACCACACACATTGGGGGTCCATTTGTTGACCTCATTTTTGTATGAGGTCACTAAGACCCTTCCAAACTCCAGATCAATCCTAGATCCTAGGATCCACTCTAGATTTTAAGATTCTTTCCTAGAGCCAGACCTTAGGGCCTACTCTAGAGCTTAAGATTCTTTCCTAGAGCCAGACCTTAGGGCCTACTCTAGAGATTAAGATTCTTTTCTAGATCCAAGACCTTAAGGCCTACTCTAGAGCTTAGGATACTTTTATATCCTAGATCCTAGAACCCCTTTAGATCCTAGGACCCATTTAGACTCAAATCAATCCCTACCTTTAATCAACTCTAACCTCAAATCAATCCCTACCTTTGATCAACTCCAACTGCAAGTTAATCCCTACCCTTGATTAATTCAAATCTCAAACTTCATTCAGTTCAAATCCAAATTAATTCAAGCTTCAAACATATCTAAACTTTGATCCAATCAACTTGAGAATCCAAACTTCAACCTAGACTTTGATCCCACCTTTAATCTAGCTTTGACCTTATCCATTCATTAACAATCACAACATGATTGTAAATGATTTGGATACTTCAATATTAATCATTCAAACTTGAAATCCATTTCAAATCCAGAAATCCAGACTCAAATCCAAAGTCTTAAGGCCCTGTCCTAAAGACCTTTTTCAAAGATTTTTCAAACATTTCAAAACCCAGTCAAATGACCTCTGATTCAAGGTCTATCACTTACAAAGTGATGAGACATGTTTCTAGAGGTTACCCTCCAATTTTGAGCCCATTCTGAGGTCTCTAACCCCAGAATCTGAATTAAAATCCAAAGGCTGTAAAACCTTTAAATATTTAAACCCTATATCACTGGACCTAACACCTTGAAGATTTTGATCTTGGAGCCCTCGTCAAAGCCTCCAATCACTTCCAGACCCTTGATTGTAACCCATTGAGCAGTAAACTGCACTTTTCAGACTCTTTTTTGACCCTAGTTGACCAATGAGTCAAAATTGGCCAAAATACCCCTATGGGAATTCAAATGCCCATTTCATTTCAAATCAACTCTCAATTCTTTGAAACCACTTCCAACAAGTTTCAAATATCATACCCAACTTGTTGAACTCAAACCCAGACCTTGGGTCAACCTGGTTGACCAAGTCAACCAAGTTTGACCCATTAACCCATACACTCCTTCACTTTCAAATCTTTAAATTAAGTCCATTCCAAGTCCTTTTAAATGTAAGGGGATGACCCCTTGGGTACCCAAGTGACCTCTCTTGGAGACCCAAGCCTTGGGCTCACTTGGGTTAGCCATATAGCTTGACCCAAGTGACCAAAGAGAGGCCTCCCTTGAGCCATCTCTTAACCTTAATCAAATTGAATCCAAATCAAGGTGTCATTGGGTTCCCATTGCCCCAATGCACCTTCATTGACCAGCCCAACCCTTGGGCTAACTTGGGTCAAGAGTTAGGCTAACCCAAAGTGCCCAAGATCACTTGGGATTGAGCAAATTCTTTACCTAAGCCCAATTGAACTTGATCAACACCTCCCATAGGTGGCCCTAAGTCCAACATACCTCCTCCAGCCAGCCCATGCTTTGGGTTAACCTGGGTCAGGTTTTAGGCTAACCCAAAGTAGCCAAAAACAAATGGACCCAAGCCACCTTCCAACTCAGATCAAATTAGACCCAATTGCCACTTGCATTGGGTCCACCAGACCCAAACCCACTTCCCACCTCAAGCCCAATGTCTGACCTGACCTGGGTTTAGCCAAAATCAACCCGAACCGAGCAAATTTGGATCAACCCGAGCAATCTTTTAACCCAGACCAAATTGGATCCAATTGCCACTTGCATTGGGTGCACCAGACCCAGACCTATCTCCCATACCAAACCCAGGGTCTGACCTGACCTATCTGCCATACCGAACCAAGCAGGTTTGGGTCCAACCCAGCCACCAGTTCAATCCAGACATTCTCAGGCCAAGTTGACTCAACCCTCAACTCCAGCATGTCCACATCGGCCTCCCCCAGTCAACCCGACCCAAACCATGGCCGGCAGCGGTCGGAACCAATGGAAAATGAGCTCCGATGGTCCCCCCCAGACAACTCCTAGATCAAAGCTGCTGCCCACCAGTTTGATCCCCACGACCTCCCTAGGACGTCGCCATCTTCCACCTGGCAGCAATCCGAGCCCTCTCCAGCTCAATCTCGGCTGTCCAAGCCCGCGAAAGATGGTCGAATGGGCTCGAGTTCCCCAGACCCCAGAAGCAATATTCACTCACTCAAAATAATTTCAGAGAGCTTCTTCGACCTCCCAGGCTCTCCCTTCGAGCTCCCAGATCGATCCCTTCATCCGTTTGAGCAAGCGCCCGTGAAAGCTTTTGGCATCCCACTCGAAGTCACACCTCTGGCTGTCCTTCGGTCCCGACATCTGAAGGAGATCAGCTTTCCATCGTCCCCTGAAGCTTCCTGATAGAGAAGCTCATTCGTTGAGACTTTCTCTGCGGTAATCCCTTCATCCCGAGCTCCCTAGTTAGGTAGTCCGGTCAAGTGTGAAGGAAACCTTCACCCCAACAGATCTCCACCGTTGGATTGAAGGTTTCCACTATCCTGATCCTCCCAGTGAAATTTCATCAGAGTTCACCATTGGGATCGCCAGGATCACGCCGGAGAAGCTTTACGGTCTCGGATACGTGCGGGAGGTTGAAGACGAAATCTCAGTCGTTGATTCGGATCAACGGCTCAGATTAGATCCCGCGGTATTGGAGCAAGTTTATTCCTAGCCGTCCGATCCGCCATTCGACGACTATGGTTCATCCGACCTTAGCGCCAATGATTGCCCAGCCAATCGGTGCGCGGTGCGTGTAAAGGGAGCGCTGACTGTGTAATGGCCGAATTAATAATTCCAGAAATTCAAGGGAACTTTAAAAATTCATAACTCCCTCCACACTTGTCCAAATTAAGTTTTCTTAGGCTCATTGGAAAGGTCTCAGGGAGATCTACAAAACCCCTATGGTTCCAGGCCCTGGTTAGGTCAGTGTTAGGATTAATTTAAATTTGAGCATTTTATTAATTTCCTTAATTACTCTTTAAATACAACTCCAAGAGGCCTGGAATTTTGGGAGATTGAAATTGAACATGTTTTTGACATGTCCAAATTTTATCTCCCCATGTTAAGATGTTCAAAGCCATTTTCCCCAAATTTTAAGTTTAAGGGTCATGGTTTGACCCTTAAATTCAAATAGGGGTATGGACCTATCCAATGGGATTTAGGGTGTGATTTTTTGTGTGCTGATGATGTGTAGTATAAGGAGTGTAGAGCCACTAATTTTGCCCCAATCCAAGCCTAGGATAGACCCCTATAGTGATTTGAAGGTGACTTAGAGCTCATCTTTGGTGGTTTAGTTAACAACCTTAGATTACTTCATTTGAGCTCAAATTTGGTGGGTTTAGTCCTTAGGGTCAGGTGATCCTGTGGTCCAAATTTCATCAAATTTGGAGTTCATTTGGTTCCCCAACTAGGAGCCTAAAAAATCCTTTTTAGAAATGGCCTATTAACACTAATCAATTGATAATGAACTGTCCTTAACTTATAAAATCCATTAAAATGTTTATAATTGTTCCTAATTAATCCCCTAATCAATAAGAATTGAAACCCTTTTAAATTGACTTTTAGATTTGTCTTAGTTGAGTCCTTAGGTAAAATCAAGGGTTAACCAGTTTTAATTAATCCCAAAAACATTAAAAATTCCAAAAGGGCTTTAAACACTTTTTGATCTGTCCTTAGGTTATTTATGACCTTTGGAATTGATCCCAAGGAGTTTAGGACTCATTTGGGTTCAAATCCTTAAGCAGCCCCCCTAGTTGTAATAATTTGGTAATCCCTAAAAATATGTATAACTTCTAAAATTCACTATTAATTATAGAAAAATTTAAACTAATCAAACTCAATGGTTGATGACTTCAATTAGAATCTACTATTCTCTAAAAATATTAAACCTCCATAATTTGGTCAAAGTCAAGGAGTCAACATTTTAGGTGACCTTATGTCAAAAAAGGCCAAAACTTCTAAAAATCATAACTTTTCATAGAAAACTCCAAATTGAATGTACCACCTATCTAACAACTCATAATTAGGTCTAGTATTTACTAAAAATCTGAAACCCTTAAGATTAATCCTAATTTTAAAAATCAAATTTTGACCTGTTAGTTAACACATCCGGATAATCCTTCAAAATCTATTAACTTCTCCAAATTCTAGAATTCTCTTTATAGGTTATTAAAATTTTCAACCAACCCATTAAAATCAGTAATCAACTCCCCTTAATATTAACTCACTCCTTTAATTCCAACCAATTTAAAATAACTTAATTAACCCCGATTGCTACTGGATAACCCAGGCCTATGAGGCTATTAGCTTAACCCGAAGGAAGGTGAAATAAACTTTATGGCCTCGGTGTGAAACAAAGGTAGCAATCAATTAACTTTTAAAATACATTTAATTAAAATTCCTAATTCATAAATATTTAATGTTTAACCTAAATTCCCCTTTTAAGCCTTAACAAACTAAGACTTTTAAACAAGTTTGATTAATCACCCACTTTAGGATCTACCCCAGCTACATGGCCTTTTACACACACTTTAGATGATTTGCTGGGACAACCAACTCTAGATCTAGGTTAGGCCGGTGTTTATTTTACTGCCGTGTGCTGGGTTTCTTCGTAGTTTTCACTGCATGTTGTGGATGAAATTGCTTTGCTGTGTCTGCTTACTTTTCTGCACTCTGTGGATGGATTGATGTGTTTGGCGACTAGATTACCCTTAGGTTAGGTACGATCAGGATGTTCACATAGTTTTCTACAGGTGGCCACGCTCATGCAGGGCAGTAAAAGGGGGCTAAATCATTTAAAAAATATTAATCGTTATAAATGCTTGCACAGGTGCTTCAGCTGCTAAAGCCGTCAAATAAAAAGAGCGTGAAAAATGTGTTTTGCTTTCTTTTCTGTACATATATAACTGCTTGGGAATATGTCTTCTTTGATTAATTAACTGCTTAGGATAACCTTGCAGGAGAGTCTAGATTTTATTTTCAAATAAATATAATTTGTATAACTGTCAAGTGTTGTGAAAGTTAATTTTGAGTTGGGATACATAGGTCCAAAGCTTGGATTCCAAAGAGGAAAGGGTGCCCTTTTGAGAAGTATACCTTTTTCCATTTGGAAATCTAGATTTGGATCATACTTTTTCTATACCTAAAGAGGAAAGTGTGGCCTTTCCCTTTAAGGGAAGTGCCCTCTTATCCATTTGGGTAGTTTACCACGAAGAATCCAAGGAGTTTGAAGAAAAGGAGTCCAAAGAAGAACAAGATTGAAGACTTGAAGATTGAGAGTATCCCACTCAAAACTACTTGCGTCATTACTAGGTTTAGAATTCGAGTTGTTGTCAGTAGTGCCCGGCCACTTTACTTTCTATAAAATTCTGGTTTGAAATAAGCAAGACAACTTTGCCTATGGACATTTATTAACTAGTTAATTTATATTTGATGTGATGAATTGATTGCCTTTAGGACTGCCTTCTTTTCTTAGTTTTTTGGCAATTGTGTGCCGCTTTTGTTTTCGCCTGGATACGTGAGACTAGTGCGAGTGTGAAAGTTTTCTACTCAAAATCTTAAATGTCTAAAATTTTAGTGAGTCTAAATAACATAGAAAGATAACGAATCTAGGGAATTAGCTTGGGATCGACCCCGCGGTCGCATGCATATTTCTGCATTATTCTCTCCTTGTTTTAGACCCTTCCCCGCCTGCGGTAGAGTCCGGATAGTCTGACCTATGAGGACGAGGTGCCGGACCTGGGGAAGTCCAGTCCTCTAAAAAAATTATTTTATAAGCCTGTTTTTAAAATTTCAAGCATATTTGATTTGGAAGTTGTCGACCAGCATGCATTGCATTCGATATAAATTAAAAGAGTCAAAATTTTAATTGCATCAGTTTTGGCATTTTAGCACCCAACATAAGTCGAAGGGGCCAATTAGGAAAATTTCCAGATGTCAGCCCCAACTCTCCAAAACTTTAAGTACAACGTCCCTACCACTCTTTCATAAAAGACCGGACTCATCTCTTTTAAATCGATTAGGTGGTTAGCTGGCTCCCCAATCCAGGCCAGGGTAAGTCCAGGCATTGCACTGCATTAGTTAGGTTTGGACGACTGTGGTCCAGTATCCAAATTAGATTTAGGATCCGGGGTAGAGCTTTGATTATAAGACCCCAAGTTTCGGGAATATAGTCCCAAGTTTCTAATAAAATACTCAACTTCAATTAAAGTTTCCTTTCAATCCTAAAATATAAAGCCCAACACTTAGATTAAGTTGGGACACTTCCGGATGGTTCTTGAATCTCAAGGTGTCCCCTACCTCTCTTCCCTCGATTCTGTTAATAAATGTTCAATCTTGATCCATTCCCTTTTGATTTTTCAAGAATCCTATTCATTTTTTTGATATCACTCCTAGATAATCTAACAAAATTTCATTCTTATTTTAATCGAGAGTTTTCGTAGGGGACTCTG